>NW_017313429.1:0-1983 GCF_000935625.1 Nanorana parkeri
AGTACAGAAGATAAAGTGCAAATAGTAAATAAAATAAACAATAAACTACATCACATCAAATATATACATATATGTACCCAGAGCAGGGACAAGCAGTAACAGACACGGGTGGGAAAAATATTTGCCTCCTGTCTTTAATAAAATCCCGATTATTCGGTCACTAAAGCTAGAATAATCATCAATTTTATGGCACGACGGGAGGCTTCATATGTTGCAGTTTTAACGCTGAAGGAGAGAAGTTGCGTGTTGTGCAATCGGTTGGAAGTAGAACGTCCGAAAGGTAGATTCCCTGGACCAATCCTCTGACAGCATGATGTCAGTGAGAGAACCACCAAAGGAATGAACTCGAAAGGCTGCTGCACCCTGGATCAAATGAGCGCCAAAAGAGGGGTCCACGTTGGCGAGAGAGAGCAGCCAACGCACCCACCGATCCAGAGTAGGTGCGGACACAGGAAGAAAAGGTTGAACAAAAGAAATAGGAGGTTGGTGTTTGTTAGGTCGACGCAAAGCAGCTGTCCTGTGCAGATAAGCTTGAAGACAACGGAAAACACATAAGGACGGTTCCGCAGGAAAGCGGGGATAGGAAACAGAAGAAGACAAGTTCTTAGTTCGGCGAGATAGGGAAAAGGAGACCCCATCCGGCATGAAGGACAAGGCATTGTGATCAAAAGCCCTGACATCAGACACGTGATGAAAGGAGATCAGACAAAGCAAGGTGGTCAACTTGGTCGACAATTGTTTTAAAGACAAAGAGTCATTGTCTGGCCAGGCACTCAAGAAGTCCAAGACCATGAAACATTCCAAAGATGGGAATAACGAGGAGCCGGAGGACAAGAGAGGAGGATGCCTCGAAGGAGCCGACAGAGTAGAGGATCCCGGACAATCGCTAGGCCAGCCATGAAGACGTGGCCCAACGAAATAGCATAGCGAAAGACATTGACAGTACGGTAGGATTTTCCTTCTGCAAAAAGTGCAGACAAGAAATTGATCACATCAGTCACAGGAGCCGTAAAGGGATCGAGTGTGATAATATGTCAACTTGCCTTCTCTGATGGATCTCAACTGCGGATACACAGGTCAGTGGTATTTGCAGGTAATGGGTTTGTGTCCTGTATTACATCATACAGCCAAACAATAAAGTCACTGAGGAAAACACCTGCAAATTACATGCACTTACACTGATAAGGGACCTCACATACAGAACCCAGAGATTCTTACTACCTGTTGATACCTGTTGAAGGTTAACTTTAACTATTTGTTATTGTTTTTAAATGTATAATATAATCTTCACCCAACATTACCCTTGCCTCAAAATATTTTTGCATGTGTAAGTTAAAATCCCCAGTTTATGGTTATCCTGTAATGTATCTAAAAAAAGGTTTCCATTATTGCCATTTTCCCAGAGACAGTCCATGTTTAGAGGTCATTGTACCTCTTAAATGAGCACCAGGACTGTCAAGCTAAGTTTACTTGAATTTATTTTTATTATTGCAGCTTTTTTTTTAATTTCATACGTTATGTTGAAACAAACAAAGAAACAGAAATGTGTTTTAAATTATTCTATTCTTACTGACATTTGCTTTATCAGCCCAGGCAAAAAGAAAGCAAATGCTTTTTGTAATATGTGCCCATTCATAGTTGCTAGTGGTGGTAGTACATTTGTCATAGAACATGGCATCCAAAAGACACAAGAATGCAAAGCATGTACAAACGGCTAGTCATAAAATGGGTTAATTTTTCAAAAAGTATGAACCAAACAAAAATGGTTGCTGTTTAGCCCTGCAGGAGGGTACATTAGGCATCTTACACTGTTAAACATCACCATTGTTACAAGTCTTTCTACTCCACAACTCACCCTCACAGTGCCATTCCGTGTCACTAATCTACTAACTGACATATCTGTCTGGATGTCACAACTAGGGATGTACTGGTATTTTGGTATTGAGTACCGATATTTTTTTTTTTGGTACTCGCCGATACCGA
>NW_017313430.1:0-290 GCF_000935625.1 Nanorana parkeri
CATTGTTGTTCAGAGTTCAGGGACTTGGATGTATTTTTAAAAAAAATTATTTATTTTGAATTTTCATATTATAAGCAATACAAATAGAAAACAGAAGGAAGTACAGAGGGAAATGTACGGTAAGTTACATATCAGTACAGTCAGGCGTATAACACAGTGTTCACAACACCACACTGCTAACAGAGGCCCTATGGGTAAGATACTAATAGGGTACATGTGTATCCCCTGATTTACAATCTCATTGAGCCCGGGGGGCCAAGAAGGCATAAGTAGTTTGTGGCCTGTCGGTG
>NW_017313430.1:417-1981 GCF_000935625.1 Nanorana parkeri
AGCCAGTTGTACCCGCCCCCTCCTCCATCCATTCCGCCAGTCAGCGCTGGCAGATCGGAGCGGGGAGAGGGGAATCCAGCCCCTCCCCCTGTCATGGCAGAGGGCCGTGACAGGATCGAGAGGGGAGGGAACACGGTATGTGTTCCCTCACCTCCCGATCTACTGAGCCGACCTGTGACAGTCTCATTGTCGCAGGTCGGCTAGAACTATGAGGTGAGTGGAAATCACTCATCTCATAGTTCTCCTTTAATGCAGATAGTGCCTTGGCCGGCATTCAAACCAACGGACCCAATTGCTGCAATAAGTGCCAACCACTAAGCAACTCTGCTGCCCTCTGTTGGGATTCTTCATTTATGTCTCAAATATGCTAGGAATGCCATAATATTTCTGCCTACAATTTAAGAGTTTTACAATTTAGTGGTCATGTTAATGTACAGTGAACGGTAGGTATAATTATTCCCCGAGACCTATGAAACAGGAAGTGATAACCAACCTAACATGTAGGTGTCTTAAGAAAAGAGCACCACACCCCCAATGAATGCAAAATTGATCCAAGGACAGGATTGGGCAAGGTTTTAACAGTAGCCCAAAAACTAAACTATACTCTAAATCCTTGGTTCTCAACGTGCTCAGTGGGTCATTAATTTGAATGACACCCCAAACGCACCTCCCACCCACAATCCGATCGCCTGCACCCAAGCGCCCGGTACTGCGATGCCGTGCATTCCATTGCAGTGTGACCTGGGTCGCGGCTTAAAGGAGAACTATGGGGTCAGTGTTTTTCCCCACAGTTCTCCTAAGGGTCACGGGAGGACACAAACTAGCGTCCTCCGGTGACCCAAAGCTCAGTATATCGGGAGCTACAGCTCGCGGTATACTGAGACCTCCGCGCCCGGGACGGATTCCGACATTACTGTCGAGAACCACCCAGCTGTGTGATTGACAGCTGCTTCTGCCTATCTAGAGGCAGAGCCAGCTGTACCCGCCCCCTCCCCCGTCCATTCCTCCGGTCAGCGCTGGGGGATAGGAGCAGGGAGGGGTGGAATTCCTGCAGGGAGCCGTGAGTGACAGTCACGGCTCTCTGCAGGGACATGATCGAGAAGTGAGCGAGCGACGCTATGTGGGACAGTCTCATTGTCACAGGTTGGCTCAGATTATGAGGTGAGTGAAAATCATTCACCTCATAGTTCTCCTTTAATGACCAAGGACAAATGTGGGTCCTGAGGTTACGCAGGTTGAGAGCCATTGCTCTAAAACATCCATATGCAATAAAAGTACATTATTTTTTTGAATAACAAAGTTAAAATGAATATGCGTCCACATTGTTCAACATTCTTCTGATGTATGGTCACTATACCCCCTCATCTAAACCAGCATCTCCTCAACATGGCAATCTAACAATCCCTTTTGATATTTATTTTATTTCGCAAGACCTGAGAAGTACTTCAAGGGTTCCTCCTTATGCATGTTATACAATGTAACCAGTCCGGAGTCATTGTAGCACCCTGTTTACCACTTGGCCAACTCCAACATGGCGTGCCAGAGGAAAATACCGTACTTTATA
>NW_017313431.1:0-1981 GCF_000935625.1 Nanorana parkeri
TTTCTGCCAGGGTATGCAAACTTTTGAGCACAACTGTATACCCTTGACTATCACTGAAGTCTATTAGAACCTAAATTGTTTCTTCTCAAATTTCACAGCAGATGGTGGAGGTGCATTTACTTTGAAAACCTCTGAGAAGGGGCCCTTCATATTTGTGTTTCAGCTTTTCCTGAAAGATGATGTACATCTAAGTGATAAAAACACCTAGTGTGATAAATTGAACCGTGCATTGTTTAATTTTTTTTATTATTAATTTATCATTGTTAATAGCACTTTACTCTTCTGTGGAAGCTGATTTATAGATTTGAATAATAAAACAGTTAGCCGTACATTATAATATCCTCCCTGCTGACTAACATTGGTTGGATCGTGCTTTGGTCATGCACTAGTAGTCAATTTAGTACCAAACTGACTCACTCTGGTGGATGGTTAGGCTTCTCTTGTTCAGCTCTGCAGGCTGAATGAGAGAAATCAGTTGATTCCTTATCCACACCAAAGAGCATGGTGGAGGAATCTGCTGCAAGCTATTGTATGCAGTCAATGTTCAGCCAAGTATTTTTCATCAGGTTCAGTCCGTTTTGCAGTTGACCTTTGTCAAGCTGAACTTTCCCAAAAGGCCACCAATGGCTTGATTTTCAGACAATTCAGCAGAAATTCGAGCCATGTATGGTCAGCTTTTGTCTGACCATAGATAAGCAGATATGTTTAGAAGAATAAAAGGTATGAATATACCTGCCCATCCTCAAACAACAAGCTGTTGTTGTCATCAACCAGCACTAACAAGTGCATAGTGCTTTGGATTCTTTACTTTTCTCCTTAGAAGAGTAAGTGGTCAGGATCTTGCAATTCTTTCTGTATGATAACAAGCCCTTCAGGTGTTTATCAAAAGATGCTTTTAAGGCTTGATAATCACAAGTGATGCTTGAAATCAGAATTTTGCTTGCTTTTATGGAGCCATCTGTGGCCAGTTTATGGCTACACATAGAGCTTGTGCTTGGCAGACCTTCATATGAATTATATTTTATCATAAGCTGTAAAGAACTAATCTGCCGAGAAGATCTTTCACAAAATACCCATGTGTTGGTGCCAGATAATATTGAACTGATGTTTCCTTGTACAGGGAAATGTGCATACATATTATACAGTCATTTGGTCATCATAAGATGGATGAATAGACATGCAAAAAGACCTTTCTAAAGATGAAATATTACCAAAAGGCCTAGTTCTACCAATTTAACTTTCTGGGAACTAACAAAGTTAAAATCACTATTCTTTGCTGTACCTATAGGTAAACTTACTGTTTGCCTCCTGAATTCATGCACATTAGAGGCTTCCAAGTCAAACATAAATAATTCTTCTAATCTAGTGTGGGTATACCTCCGGGCCTCATCCCAATGTATATCACTGGATAACTCATTTCTTTATTTAATAGAATGTTGACTTGGCATGAGTGTACAGTACATTTTTCAGGGGATTTTACTTTTTGTAATTAACTCCTTCATAATGGACTGAGAGATTCCAGTCAGAAAGCTTTAGTTTAGTTTTTTTTTCCAGTTTTTTTTAAATTTTATATAGCTTGCAAAACTGACATATTAATGACAAAGCCATGGTTTGGCAACACTGATCATATTATTTCTGTCACATGGCAGTGATCACCGACTGGAAATCTATGTAGTTTTCTGCTGGCCCTTCACCATGACCATGGGTGTTAGTAGCAGCCTGGACACTGTAAGCATACAGCTGGTTGAAATTATAAATTAGATATTTTTCCCAGGCCTGAGCTAACTACGTTCACTAATAGTTTCCAGTTTTTTTAATTTCACTCTAAATTCCTGTGAAGCTGACTGGGTATTTGAAAAAAACACAGTCCGGGGTGTATGTTATACAAAACTGGTCCAATAGTTCGCAATTATTTGTGCCATTCTGTGCACATGCCTTTACACAACTTTCTGAGATGAGAAAGAGGGACACCTTCCAGCAC
>NW_017313431.1:2055-2321 GCF_000935625.1 Nanorana parkeri
GGGCTCCTTGAAACAACCCCACCGTCTTTTTCCAGAGCAGCCTGTATTTCTTCTTAGGTTACCTGTGCGTTTTTCTTTGTATCCCGAACAAGTCTTCTGGCAGTTGTGACTGCAATCTTTCCTGGTCTACCTGACCTTGGATTGGTATCATGAGAACCCAGAATTTTCCACTTCCTGATAAGAGATTGAACAGTACTGACTGGCATTTTAAAGGCTTTGGATATAATTTTATATCCTTTTCCATCTTTATAAAGTTCCATTACCTT
>NW_017313432.1:0-265 GCF_000935625.1 Nanorana parkeri
CAACAGTCCTCTTCAGATCTCTCTGCAGGCGACGGCCAAAGTCCCGGAACATGGTGGAGCCCCCGGAGAGGACGATGTTCTGGGCGGAGGAGATGGAAGTGTCATTACCAGCTCTATCATCTACATACAATGGCCCCCCGACGCTATATACGGGGGACGCTATATACAGGGGACACACGGGGGGACATTATATACAGGGGACACACGGGGGACATTATATACAGGGACACACGGGGGACATTATATACAGGGACACACGGGGGGA
>NW_017313433.1:0-259 GCF_000935625.1 Nanorana parkeri
AGTCTCAAAAAATAGTTTTGTTAATTCTGGTCTTTTACATTGAGATGTACGCTTCTCTGCCTCTGTTGTTTATATTTATTTCAAACGTTCAAAGATGGATCAGGTTGGCAGGGGCAGGTGGTTGTCGTTACATGCTTTACATGATGGTTGCTGTTGTCCTCTGTTGCTTATGTCTAAATTTTTGGAGGTGCGGCCTTCCGCTTTGTCTTTTTTAGTGCACGCGGACGGCTCACCTCTCACCGTTTTCCAGTTTACGGCG
>NW_017313433.1:899-1976 GCF_000935625.1 Nanorana parkeri
GGGGTATTGTCGCCCACATATGTGGGTGGACAGTGTTAATGTTATATTGGACTGGTGATGAGTATGGCTCGAGTCTGGGTGACTGAGCTACTTTATGTTAACTGGTTTTAAAAGTTAATTCGTTTATATATTAGTGTTGTTGAATTTAAATAAAGAATTTATATTTTGCTTTTAACCCCAATAAAGGGCCGCGGCCAATATTTTCCACTCATATCGTTTGTATAGTTTTTATTTATTCTGTCATATATTTTAATGTATTTATAGGTTGTGGGTGCGGTGGGGTTCTACAATCCCATGTGTACATATAGAAAATCCTGTCTTAAATCTCACAAGTGATGTACAACTCCCACTTCATCTACATAACCACATGTGAAGTCCATTACTTCTGGATACAATAAAGTCCTTGAAATATGTGAGGAAATATCTTCCAACTTTTATAATCAACAGCAACGTCCGGGAATTCATAAACAATGAGTGAATCGGCGCTCTCCAGTCTCCACCGTGCTCAGAGATAAGATCTGGCCGCACTCACCGACTCCTATTGCTCACCAGATTTCAGATGAACAATTAGCGCTTTGTTGATATATATAGAAACAAATCCTCTCCTTTGTTTTTAATCTGACAATTGGGGAAGATTCCTCCCAACTCCGACTTATCTTTCCAAAATCGTGTCACACTATTCCTCCATCCTCCACCTTCTCCTGTGCTCAGAGAGAGAAAAAAAAAGGCTCCCCATAGTGTAGTATGTCAGAATACATTTAAAACGATTAAAATGCACTTACAATTAAAATAAAAGGCAATTGCACATGGATTGTGTCCACGGGAGCTCCGGTCTCTATGATTGCAATGCTCGCATAGATCCGCCCACCTGATGCATTTCGTCACTACTGACTTCCTCTCAGGCGATGGTCTTGCAGGCAACTGGACTTGCTGTACATTCACCATATTTATCCCCAGATAATTTTTGTACAAGGTCACTCTGAATCGAGAAAGCTGGTCGGATGACCATTGATACGTCTTGAAGAAAAATATAGCGAGTCCAGTTACATAGTTACATAGTATTTGAGGTTGAATAAA
>NW_017313434.1:0-1975 GCF_000935625.1 Nanorana parkeri
TCAGAAAATATATCATGTTTGGGGGTTTTAAGTAATTTTCACACCTAAAATGTGGATTTTAACATGGGTGCAAAAATTAAAAGGACTTTGTCCTTAACAGGTTAATGAAGAAAAAGAAAAAAGGAATGTAAACAACTGCAGTGTCAGACTGCAACAAAACAAAGTTGAAAAAAGTGAATACTTTCTGAATGCACTGTCAGGGTATGAATTGGCATTATACTGTAAGCATAAAAACACATTTTTAAACAGTATGGAATTCAAATCAGTAGCTAATTTGGCCCATTTCAAAGGGAATGGTGGGAAAGTTTACCTAATCTCAGGTTTATAGCTTTGCTTAAATTACAAACGGGTTATAGTAATATATTTGTTATTTAATAAAAAATTATTTTTTCAACATTTGTTTTAGTCTTTTACACTCTATGTACAACACAAACACAAAGGCTGCAAGAATATATAGGTCTCAGGTGAGGTTCATTTTGGAGCAGATAACGGCTCCACCTCGTACTCATTTTTTTTTTCTTAAATCACCAAATCTACATACCTCCAAAAATAAAACGGCCTAATAACTGTAATAAATTAATGTTTCTTTTCAATAACTTTAACACTATGGTCTCTACTTGGGCTTTTGCAATTAGTCTTCCAGCACTACGATTTCCACATTATGCATTCCATCATGGTGGCCAACTCCCAACACCTTCCCATCACCAAGCTCCATCACTTTGGATCCACTCTCAGGGTCTGGTGCTGGGTCTATCTGAATGATAGTTTGTCCTTCTTCACCAAGTCCATCCTGCTCAAGTCCTGAATCCATTGCAACAAGCTCTACGGGGCTCATGACCCCACTTAAAGCTCCAGATTCCTGCATTTCTGCTGTCAATACGGTAAGGGCATCCCCATCTCCAGTCTTGCCCAACACTGTAGCGTAACGCAAGCCACCTAAAGAGAACTGCTGTCCAACAGGTGCCAATGTGAGGGGAGAGAGTACAGTGTACTGAGGCTGAGACTGAGTGCTTAAAGTGCCAGCAGAAGCTGGACGCTGAAGTCGTGGCCTCTTTGGTGGCTTAGGTGTGTTCACTGGCATCAACACAACATTCTGAAGAAGAGGTGAGCTGTTTCCATCTTGCTTCCTCTGCTCTTCAAGCTGCCGTTCAAGCTCTATTGTAAAATAAAAAGTAGAACGTATGAACTAGGTATGCTGAATGACCACAAAAATGACCAAACCCGGGAAACACCAGTACAATCTATCAGGTTTAAGTTAAACAATGTGAAGCACAGTAGAACCTAAAAAGAAAAGGTAAATGCATTTCTCACTTCTGTCATAAATCCCCCAAAATAGGGTTTAGTCCCAATTTTAGGATAGCATGCAGAGCCATGTAAATAATTTCATTAGGCCCCTGTGCCAACTGTACATTCATTACCACTAGCTATAACACAAATGCAGGCTAATATTACAGAGCCGTTCATATCAAACTTCATACAGCTCATTCACACTTGCAAGCCATTATTAGTGCAGTATACAGAAACCATGGTCCCTTGGCTTGGGAAGCAACAAGAATGTATTACCAAACAGGTTAAGGTAAGAATGGGGAAAAAGGAACCAAAATGCCTACTGCTAAGCCAGAGCAAAGCAGAATAGAAACCTTGTAGAACAGACATATCTCACTTCCATTACAGATTCCAAAAACAAGGAGTTTATTACCATTTTAGATTACTAGACGGTCGTGAAAATTATTCCTTTTAAAGGCGGCTCTACTGTGCTTGGCACTGGTTTTGTGAAGGGTTTTATGGTTCCATTAGGCCCACCTCACATCTTCTGTCTAGTTATATTTTCTTGTTAAACAAATGAAACATTTTCAAAATCAAAAAGAAAAAGAAAACTGATTGAGAAAAAGAATATTGTAAGATATATGGCCAGATTTAGAAACCAAAATAGCACTTGAGCTTTCAGTTAGGACAAAAAAAAAAAAAAAAAAAA
>NW_017313435.1:0-1973 GCF_000935625.1 Nanorana parkeri
GTGCATGTCCCCCAAGCCGGTTTTTAAGGTCTGAGGAAGTGCGGGTGGGCGGAGCCGCACGTTCCCCTCGGCACTTCCGCGTTCCAGCGTGGAACGCAGCTGCGCCGCACACCCGCGTCATTGAGCCGTCGCCGAGTGCGTTCAGAGCTGGAACGCATCGGCGATTGCGGCAGACGCCGCTTACACACTGTTTGCAGATTCAGGGTACCGCAAATCCAGTGCAGCAGACAGTCCCTCGCTGATTGGTCCCTTACTGTCCCCTTGCAATTAAGTCACTCCTCTTCTGGATCCTAAGAGCACTCCGCCAATATGACAGCATGACGTGGATACCCAAAGAAGGACCCCACTGAAGGCAAACAAAGGAAGAGAAGAGACTTGCTGCTGGAGAATTACGTGTGCATGACTTTCAGGAATTAAAATGGAAATTTAGAAAGGTTTTTTTATGCTGCCAGCGATCAGTTGTATGTGCCTTAATTATATCTGAAGCAAAAAATGTTTACCTTCTGATTTTCAGAAACCCCAACAGTGTACATTTACTGCTGGCTATCGTTACCTATTAGTCTAAACACTTCTGAAAGAAGATGTTACAAACTAATATACAAGCTCTAATGAAGGGGGATACTGTGGAGCCCCAAAACGCATTGGCTGTTTTAGTCTATTGATCTTTATAAATAAAATACTACAATGGGCTCTACTAGTAATGGTGGCGCCCCTGTCTGTTGCCGAAGCAGTAAAGATCTGGCAAATGTTTTAACACTTCCACACTCTATACAAAACAAATAAAATGTTTCAGCTTTAAATAAGCGTATAACACATTTATTATGCAGCGACAAGTTTTAAGTTTTGAAATGGTATAAAAAAAACAATAGAAAGAAAAACGTCTGCAACGGGAACTCCCATTAAGCACAGTTTTAGTACCATTTTGCTAGGACTCAGGTAGTGTGTAAGTGTCAAGTACAATGCCATTAATTGCCTTTAGCTGAATTCCACTAACACCGAAGAACCTTTTGTATTCATTATTGAAAGCAAGGTTTGTGTATAGGTATTGTTGGAATAAACTGTGAGCACTTAGAGGATCATTAACTGCACATGGCATAGTTTCTCAACTCAGTGAACTGTCTGTCCACATATAAATAGGTGTTAAGGCACAAAGAACTATTCAATACACAACCAGTTATAACACCTTCAAAACAACAGAGCACTGACATGAGGGTTCATCGCGGTTCTGTAAAATGCAGTTTACTTTAATGAAAAATAAGGAGAAAAAAATGAGGTTAAAAAAAACCCAGCCTTGTTTATCCAACATTTTTGTATGCATGGGTTTGTATGAACACAGTTAATCCACCGAACAATTAATTAAGTAGGAATTAGCAAAGTAGATAAGGTAACACTGTTGTGATTATTTAATAATGCAGTGCAAACAGCAAATATAGCAACCCCTATCAACCCAACAAATGACTTTCTATTGAAGTCAGACCTCGGACAGATGCTTTTTCTGTTTGGTTATTACAGGTTGCTGAACTGTTCTGAGAGGGAAGTTGTAATATAATAACATTGAAATGAAATTGCTAGTAAATAACTAAAAGGCTAAACCGTGTGATCATATCTCTTTGATGACTTTCAACCACAGCTAGCTGCCACCCAATGTCCCCATTGCTTCTCAGTGACATGGCATGTAAGTTGATTGAAAATTCCTTTTGACTGACACTGCAGCGATTTCAACCAAATTTTACTGCAGTTTGATTGTCTTGATGCTCAAAACTGGAACACAGATTAAACTGTGTGTGGCAAATTGCCATGGTTGAAATCTAATGGAAATCTCCAAAATTGTCAACAAAATTGCCAAGTGTATGGCCTGAACTACAATATCCATGTAGAGAATATCTTGTAATCCAAGGAAAATAAACTCAGGCGTTAAATCTTAAAAATGCAGACCGGGTTGCGCAGCTACAATTGTTACTGTTCGAAATACA
>NW_017313436.1:0-1971 GCF_000935625.1 Nanorana parkeri
TAGGACTCTGCAAGGGAAAGGAGCCACCCTAATACAGGATAGCAGGACCAGTGCTCTGGGGACCTGCTGCATTTACAAATAAAGGAGAAGCACCCATTGTAGGTGATGTAATATGCCTTTCAAAATAGTTTTTTATTACACTTTGACTTAATTATTACTTTAAGATATTTACACATGTTTCCTCCTCAGGGAGTCAGGTACCTAGCTCCTTTTCATCTCTGAAAGCCCTGAGCTTGCTAAAGAACTTTGCACTGTAAATAATTGCCATGTGTCTCAAAGAAATACATATTTTTACCTTTCTGCATCCCTTTCTCACCTCTGTGCTGCTGATCTCCTACAGTCAGTGATTTAGGACCTGTGTCAATAGGCTTTGATGGGCAAATACAGTGCACATTTTACAATAGTTTAAGACACTTCTGAAATCATTCTGAAATTACTGCAGGCACAGTTGACCTGCATTTAACCTGCACTTGACCTACTTCATCTGCTTTTGCATTCCTATAGGCTTGTATGGGGAGAAAAGCAGTTCTGGAACAAATTCAAAAACCCATTACGTTGACTCCATTTCTAATATTTTGTACAATAAAAGAACCTCTGATGCCATGTCATCTGTGTGGGATCCTACATCTTTTTGAAATTCCCCATTTAGCTGTTTGCCAATGTAAGACTCAGTATTGGCCAGTGACTCTGTCCATCCTAGTAATGTGCCAATAGTGAAGCTTCAGATTTTCTTTAACATACGTGATTGCCATAGATACAAATCATGAGTGTTGCATTAACATACAATGTAAACATCTTACATAGTGCAAATGGTTAAAAAAATGCTGTATGCTGTTGAATACAGTTAGACTGCAACTTGACACACTACCGTTAACATCCAGGCTTCCATATTCCTGTCTGGCAGTTCTCTGTGTATACATATTGTCTAGCGTTTCTGCACCATGATTATGCTGTAGTGAGCCAGTGAGGAAAAGCAAGCAATGAACTGTAAGCTAATGTGTCCTCAGGTACAAATATTACTTTGCTATGCAGCACGGCTATATGTGATCAGAATTTTGCATTTCACTGGCGAGCCTGCTCATATAGAAAAAGCAATAGAAAGCTTTGTTTACCTTCCATAATTCTAATGCAGGATAGTTATTATATGAAGTTCCCAAGCTGATGAAGAGATAGAGCATGCAAGTGAACCTGATATGGCGATCAAGGATGGCCGTCACAATTAATGTCTTGTTGATGACTGCATGTAGCAAAGCAGGTCACCCAAATGCTATTGTCGGATGTAAATGAAAACATTGGCTGCTTCGTTGGCAACGTTTGCTTTCTCCAGGACTCAGACCTCATCTGCATCCTCATGTTTACAGTGCAACCATTTAATCTATTTATGTATGAAGGGATCTATGAATCTGAAGGAATGCAACGCTACAATATTATTTTATATAATTATTAATGCTTTTTAGCCAGGCAGGAATTCCTCCTTTTGCTTGGGAGGCAGACATTTTCTACATGACAAGAAAAATTGCATCTGTTTTGTTTTTATACATATATACTTTTGTCATGATATTACTGATGAAGTGTTAAAGCCTGAAAGGGTTTTCGAAAGCTGCAGCGAATGTGTTAAGACTGTTAATGAAGCAAGAGAATCTAAGGACCAAATTAGCTCTTACACCCACACTGCGGAAAATACAGGAACTGTCTTACTGAATTGCATCATGACTTTTACCTGAGGATGTTGGTATTGTGTTCATTTGCATTGATGGAATTAGAACGACAGGCTCCCCCAAAAGACATTTTAAAACCATGTACCTACATTGATGGTTTAAAAAGGAAAATATAGTTAAATATGCACATATAAATGTAAGCTTCTATAGGAAGATGAACAAATCACTTACATGACTAATGTACTGTATGCTTGCTTAAAATGGTTTATCGTCAAGCTGGTATTACAATGCATTTTCTCAGGAATGCTGGTAC
>NW_017313437.1:0-1965 GCF_000935625.1 Nanorana parkeri
ACATTCTATTTGGTATATTCAGACTCAGACCCCCTTATCGTCACAATCAGAACCAAGGACTACAACACAAATTTAATGCAAAATATCTTTTAAAATGTTGGTTAAAATGCTCACATTACCTGAATGAAATGCTATTCTAGGTTTTGAGTGAAGGCCTAGGTCATACATCTGCTAAAGCGGAGATGCCAGGAACAACTTGTATTATGATCAATTATGCTTTAAGTGGTCTCCCAACTTAAACCATAATAAAGAGTTCATATTGGCTTATCATACATAGTTGTCAATGTCATTAGTAGATCTTTCTTACAACACCAATTATTATAGATTAAGTTGGAAGACTAAAATCATAATTGATCATAATACAAGTTGTTCCTGGCATTGTATATTCAAGAGAAAATATACAGTAGCAGAAACTACAGCCTGAGCAAAACTGAGTTATAAATTGAGGCACTATGGTTCATGTACTAATATAGTAGAGTATTTTAACTTTGCAAACTGACATTTTACTTTGTTTAATGATTTTTATTTAGATTTTGTTTGAAGTTTCTTTGGATATGATTGGATCTTTTTTTTAAAGAGAATTTTACTTATCTTGACCTCATTTACTAAGATAAATGAAAAATGATTTTGCAAAGTGAACATGCTCTATTCCTTCAGTAAATCAACCCCAAATGTGCCTGTAATATTCACTAAGAATGCTGAATGTATGAGGTACACCCCAAAAAAACTTTAGGACATACCTCATATGCCCTGGTCCTTTTCCTTTGCTTCTGATGTTATGCTGCTATAAACACCAAGATCCAGCTGTCTTTTGGGACATCTGCATGCAGCACTGTGCTCCAAAAACTCAAACAGCGTCTCCTGTATAAAATGCCTGCAAACAGTGTTTTCAGGCAATATTGATAAATATGTTGTAACAACATGATTAGTATTTCAATAATTTACTGATGTGCAGCTCAAAGGACTTTCCTTGTATTCACACATAACACCAGTTTAAACAATCCCACAAGTAAAAAGTCGGAACCTTCCAGCTTGCAGGGTGGGTAGGTTTTTCCATAATGTGGAAGTATGCACTTGCCCTCTAGTTTACCCTCATCTACGTTTCCCATTGCCATTTCATCCACAGCCCCTGGTGTCTTTCACTGGGCAGCTGCTAATTATGTAACTCTTGCACATCCATACTTGAATTACATTGTCCCCACACCTGACACCATTCTTGATATCACACAGATAGTAAGAATGAGTCAGGAGTGCATACTGCACAAGTACTGCAAGCTGTGTACCCAAAATATAAAAACTGCTAGGAGCAAAGAAAATACGTTTTTGGCAGAAGAGACTTTGTGTTTTTCTTTTGCCAAAAAAACAAACCTCTACTGCAATGTTTTATTTAGGTATTTTATTTCCTGGTTTAAATCTGAACTGCAGACAGTTATAAAAGACACAAATAATTGCAGCTCTAATTGCAGCTCTAATTGTAGTCTTTAGTAGCGCTTCTGTACTCCCCTTTTTTTTGATCCTCTTGGCAAACGACGGACACCCGGTCTGCATTTACAAGAAGCAGCATACCCATCATTCCTACCAACCCAGAGACACCCCCACCCCAATGTCAGCGCTGCATCTAGGGACAACTCTCCCAATTTTTCATTTGCTGCTTCTCATTTAACTGTCCAGTCATAGCCGAGCGGCTCAGCCGAGCCGAAGGCATATGCTCCGGCTTGACTGAGCCGAAGTGTCAGCTGAAGCGGGGCGAATAGCCTACCGAAGGGCCGGCTGTAAGCCCCACAAATGGCAGCTGGTGGAGCTGGCTCCGCCCAGTTGTAATGACAGATCAGTGGCCCCAAATTATCTGGGGATACTGATCTGTCTTTAAACAATAACAACTGGGTGGAGCCGGCCGTGATGTCCCGGCCAGCTCCACCCAGTGGTTATTCATTGGCCGGCACCTGCTAGAAGAATCTAGCAGGT
>NW_017313438.1:0-1965 GCF_000935625.1 Nanorana parkeri
AATTTACAGATAACCTGCAACACTCTGTTTGCCAGGATTTTGGTGAATAGTTTCAGATCAACGTTCAATAAGGAGATCGGTCTGTAACGGCAGCAGCGAAGAGCCACTTAGAGCTAAGTTGTAGGCCGTCAGGAAGGGAGACAGCAATTGCACCTGGGACAGTTTATAATAGTGGAGGGAGTATCCATCCGGGCCCCGCGCTTTATGCGGCTTAGAATGTTTCATAGCCCGTGTCACTTCGGTAGCGTCAATCCTCAGATAGTGTAGGTATGGTAGGTATGGAACTTGTTAACCAGGAGCGGGAGGCAAACACTTATGGAAGATGATGGACCAGACACTGAAGATTAGATCATAGCCTTCCTTGAGGCTCATATACCGTATTGTTCAGGGGAAGAGGTTCAATGCACCCATGGATTGATCCATGTCTGGGAAAATAACTACAAAAAGAGTCTATATAAACATGCAATAATAAAGACTAAAAACATTATTTCAAAGAAGAAAAAGGGGGACAAATTATTCATGTTCCAAAGAAGGATCAAAGAAGAACACATATTAGGAGCTTATACAAAAAAAACTGTCTCCTAATTTTTTACTTGAAGATTAAAAATATCAAGTTTGTACATCGAGAATAATTCATGCTGTAATATAAAGCGGGCAGGATCCCTTACTCACTTTGGGAGACCTAACTTCCTCCATTACCTGAAAACACAATTAGGAGAAATTGTAACCTGTTGCCCAAAAGTGTCTAGCAACATGAGCTAAATTCTGCCAGTCTCATATCATCACTTCTGTGTTTCTGTAATTCTAATTTCTATGTTGGTTTTGCCCACGTAAGCCAGTACACAGGAACATTTGATCAAATAAATAACATTGTTACTTCGCAAAACAACAGATAGAAAATTGCTGCCCAGTTTGAGAATGAGTGAAAAACTTTTAATAAAAAGTTGCACTGGGCACAGTGGCGGAAGGGGTACATCCCCTGTGGCTATTGGTAGTCATTAGACCAAGTGGGACTCTACAACTGTTGGTTACTATGAAATTCAACATGGATTAATGCTTTCCTCCCACAGTATGATTCTATATGCAAGGATCAGTGGTTCTTTAAATACTCCTGCCAACCTGGGATCGCTTGATAGAACACTCCAGCATTTTTTATGAACCTTTGGATCTGGGGTCTCTGTTTGGAAAAAGTAATAAGTATTGGGATACGGTTAGACATCTGTTTAGTATTAAGCTTTAGAAGGCAAGCCCTACTCCGAGCAAAAGCTCTTTCTGGCAACTGTTCCAAGTCATTACATGAAAAAACAGATTTAACAAAATGTTCAAGCATGTTTCTTGCCTGGGGTAAAAATACACCATCTGTAGATGCCATACGCCTCACTCTAATGAAATGGCTGTAGGGTAACCACTACCTAAGGCTCTTTGGATGCAAACAAACTTATGATGAAGGTAAGTATTATGTTTATGTAGGTTTATGATATAAATACCTAATGATTTTACCTTCATTAAGTGAGACAGGGACATTTAGAAACTAAAGTTGGAATTATAATCCAGAGTTAAATGAATTGTAGCAACACAACTGTCAATGTAGTCTCTAAAGGTCCAGCAAAAATTGTCATTGATATATTGACACCAAAGGCAGACATATTGTATTGCAGTGTGACATTAGAACCAATAGCAGTTCCTTGAAATGGTTGAAAAAGCTTCTTATCAAATAAAGAACAGGGCAAACAAATCTTAAACAGGGCAAATGGCAAAATCATCTAGACCCTCAGGGAGATGTAGCTCAATTAAAACTTTTTTGATTACTCTTAACCAATCCTTATGAGTTATTAAAGTATATCGAACTCAAAGAATATTGAAGAAATTGAATGCGTCCAAATGTGAACGAATCCAAATGTTCATTTAATGAAAATTCGGATCGGTCCAAATTTTGTTCAAAACAAAACTAAATCGGACATGTGA
>NW_017313439.1:0-1961 GCF_000935625.1 Nanorana parkeri
TTTGATCCGGTCTGCAACTGCTCTGCTCTGCACCTGCTCCGAGCTTGGTGTGAACAAGGCCTTAGGGACCTGTCAATCAAACAACATGGAGACTGCAAGCACTGACTTCATATATTGAAAATGACCATTGCCTGATTGTCATGCTGACCCTCTGACTTTCACACGTTGAATAAAGGATCAGGGCAATTATGCAGATAAGGGCTTCTGACACTTTCCTGATCAGACCCATTTTCCACGTCAGTGACTAAAAGAATTATAGCCAGTAGCTCAGTATACTACATAGTCCACTAGCATTCTTACGGTGTACTCGCACTGAACACGGTTGAACTAAATCATGCTCAAGATCAACTGCCCCCCTTCCCCTGCTGGTCTGAGCTCACATTGTGCTTTAAAAATATGTTCCAGGGTATCAACTCCTCTGCCAGCCAGACCACAGTGGTCCCTATTTCCATGCTCTTTGATCATTAAAATTTCAGTACTCGGGCACGGTTAGCACTCTCACTGAAGTAAAAAGTACTTGCCTCCAAGTGAACCATGCCCCAAACCACCTCTTTCAAGCAGTCTTGGATGCGATATGCTTAACTATGCCTGGCATTGGTTCAGAGTGTTCACACTAGACAAACAAGCTTCTCCTCGGCTTCATCCAGTGATGTTAGCAATATGTGAATAACATTCACCCAACTATGCGCTGGTTGGAAGATTTATAAATCAGCTCCCTAGTGTGAGCACACCTAAAAAGGTAATCAGTGTCAGGTGCATATTTCTCTCATATACAGTAATATACCCTTTTTTATACCCTTTTTTGTTGATGCTTTCATAGCAGAACTACAGTAGAGATATGCCCTGATGGGTTGTGCAACTTCAACACAAGTCTGCAAATGCCTGAAACTGAGACTCGTGATTTTATTCCACTTTGAAACATGTAGTACTCTTTGTTGGCTAGTAGGGCTGAGTGTCCATAAAAATGCTCCCTTCAAATGATAAAAAAATATGATTTACACCTACCTTGCAAATCAGTAAATTATAGAAAATATATTCTTTTACCTTTTCGAAGAGTGTTTAAGTTTGCTGGAGAGTTGTAGGAGATACCTCTGGGTACGATAGGAGAAACTAGGCAATCATGCCCACTCTCCATCATGCATTCCTACATTCTGCTGTAGCCCTATCAGATATGAATTTTCCAAGACAGAGCATTGTCACCATAATGATGGAAGTAATACATCATCTATTTGTAGAGGGCAGCAGAATAAGATACTTACCTTATTCCTTGCTCTCGCAGGCTCCCTTCATCTGTACAACCTGTCCCGTGAAGCCTCCTCTCTAAGCTGCTACCACCCATGGTCACACAAATGCCTCCTCTACATATAGTGCAGGGCTAATAGCAAAAGGCGATCGTTGGAGCACGGTTTAAGGTACTAAGCAATAAGTCTCTTCATCTCCCCCTTAAACCTCAACTAGTTTTTTTTTACCTGGTGGCATAAATTATACTCACTTAAGTCCCCTCATCCACGTTCCTAACTGGCCCAGTTTCCGTTGGTGGGTGCTGTTAATTCAGCGCCACAGAAAAACCATTGCCATTCAGTCCCCTTCACTCTCCTCAGGTCTATGTCAGTATTCTTCTAAATCCTAAGAGGACCCCTCCAGTGGACAGCCAATATGAATTGTCCACTTCACATAAGCGGTGATGTGAACACCCAGAAGAAGGACCGCAGCAGAAAGTAAACAGAAAGAAGAAGGACCCACCGCTGGATTCTGGGCATACCTTTTAAGGTGTGTTAAAGAGGGGATTTAAAAAGTCTTTTTTTTTCACTCCAGCGATCAGTGAGAAGAAGGGGGGGGCATGAGCGCCCGCAAAAAACTTGTTTTGTTTCATTAGTTCGGGATTTGGGTCCTAAAGTCAATTGGTTTCGGAATCGGACTAAATCCGAATTTTCGTTAATTTCGTTAGCAGTAGTATGTAC
>NW_017313440.1:0-1959 GCF_000935625.1 Nanorana parkeri
GGGGAGGAGAGAGAGAAGAGGGAGGAGAGAGAGAAGAGGGGCGAGAGAGAGAAGAGCGGCCGCTGTTAGAATACAATGGATAGAGCGGGGGATGTGTTGGCGGAATCGGTTCTATTGTTTCCGTTCTCCTGCAGTATTTGGGCGGCTTTAGAATCAGAAAGGGGAGTAACGCTATAAATAGGTTATAATATGTGATCTATATCAGTCTCCAGGGTTTCCGTAACCTATTTCAAAAAAGAAGGCTCCCCAAACAAAGAAATCCCTATATTGGAGCTGATCAGGTAAACAGGGGACACAAAATGCTAATGATGTATAAAAAACTATATTTAATGACAATTAAAGAAAAATACACATAGGATCCAATATAACACAAGACATCCCCCTGAAATTCCACTTATAGTAATACGAGTGATAATCTAGAGACCACCTCAGTGGTAAACAGTCACTAATATATACACATTGATGTGTTTTAAAGACGGATACAATGTATCAGAGCGTACTCACAGCCTGTGTGGTTTGCGATGAGGGACATTCCTTGTAGAGTCTCCCTGACAGTCCCAGATAAATACCACACCGACCTCCACTACACCGACCTCCACTACACCGACCTCCACTACACCGACCTCCACTACACCGACCTCCACTACACCGACCTCCACTACAATGATGGGAGGACAGCTCATGGCTCTTATTGGCTCCCATGGGCTCTCATGGCCTCTAATGGCTCTCATGGCTTCCATTGGCTCTCATGGGCTCTCATGGCTTCCATTGGCTCTCATGGCTTCTCATTGGCTCCCATTGGCCTCCTGAGGCCTCATGGGCTCTCTTGGCCTCTGATGGGCTCTCTTGGCCTCTGATGGGCTCTCTTGGCCTCTCATGGGCTCTCTTGGCCTCTCATGGGCTCTCTTGGCCTCTCATGGGCTCTCTTGGCCTCTCATGGGCTCCCATTGGCTCTCATGGGCCTCATGGGCTCTCTTGGCCTCTCATGGGCTCTCTTGGCCTCTCATGGGCTCTCTTGGCCTTTCATGGGCTCGCTTGGCCTCTCATGGCTCATGGGGTCCTACAGAACAATTACAAACCAGAAACAGAAAACAACCCCCGCCTCCATCCCCCACAACCACCAACAACTGGGAGATGATCTTCAGGAGAACTCTTCCCGGGAAATATGGAATCTCCAGAGCGGTGACATCGGCGCAATGAGGAGTCTCTACAGAAACCCCGCCCCCTTCCCATCCCCCGATACCCCAATTACACGGGCTGGATGGAATCTTTCTTCTCGCGGTGTTCATGTCACATTATGGAAAGTCTTCTACCTGGTCCTCAGTGTTGGTTACCGGCCTCATGGAACCCGTCCATAGGAGTGGTGACCGGTCCTCACCTTCCTGACACACCATCATGTCCTCAGGAGAAGCCAAACCCTCGTACTACAAATCCCATCTACACCCCTGCACAGTCTCATGAAGAACCGTGTCCACATGGGAAAAGATTTGCCTGCTTTGTAGACTTTAGGAAGGCCTTTGAGTCAGTGTGCCCCGTCCTCCTCATATTATGGATGTAGGGGCCCCCGACCTTGGCTGGAGTGGCCCCAGTCTAAATTCAGTGTTTGCAGCTAGGCCGCATCCAGCCTGAGCTTGGTTGGTGTGATCTGGAATCGTTGGGGTCCTCCTAAGCCCCGGGAGATTGATTGCTTCTGCCTGCTGCCTCGGAGAGGAGATACAACGTATCGGGTTATGAATATTGGTTCGGCCTCGGCCAATCACGGAGGGGTTCATGTGGGGTGAGGGAAGGAGGAAGATATTCGGGGTGACCTTAGGGAAGTCTCCTGCCTGGGGAGCTCCGGAGGGGCCCCTTGGCCTCCCAGGACTTTGCCCGGAGGAGGGAGCTATGATGAAGACGGGTTCTCTTCTCTTCAGGCATTTAGAAAAGCTTGGCACAAGAGCTGACAATCTGCTGGGTCTC
>NW_017313441.1:0-772 GCF_000935625.1 Nanorana parkeri
TGCACCATATTCTAATTATTCGAGTTTCACCTGTATATCCTCTCGTTACCCTGAGGTGAACTATGGGGAAAAACACTGACCTCTGTTCTCTTCTAAGGATTAAGCCCGGCCACATGTGCATCTACCTCTGGAAGTGCTCATCTTTTTTAAGGAAGGTTTCTTCCACGGGGTAATGCAGCCGAGTGTGCTTGGGAGGAGAAAACATGTTTTTCATGGTGTTATCAGTCTGCAAACAGCACATCCTCCACTAAGGAATGAATAAAAGGTCTTACGGGTTCACTACAAAAGAAGCAATCCCATATTTGTGGCCTTCAGAAGGTCCTGCGAAGGTGCATCCAGCGCGAGGCATTCCCTGACTGCATCAACGAGCGTCTTGGTGTCCGGCATCTTCTGAAACACAACTGGGGGAGCAAATTCCTCCGGTGAGGATACATTCAGAGGCGGTATGCACCTCCGCATCATCCCCATCCTCTTCCTCCTAATCCTAGGGAAAAAGCCGCCAACGCTGCATCAATCAAGGGCACAAGGGCTATGCTTGCGTCCCTTGTGACTAGCCCCCCCAAAGGCCGGCAACTGACCCATAAAAGAAGTCATAGAGGCCGCATACTCCTCCAGGTGAGGTATGAAGGATACCAGATGGAGTGATGGAAGCTTTAGAAGAAGGAAGCAAGCCCAGCTGAAGGCTGACAAACCAACATGCCAACCTTGGGGAAATGTCAGAAAAGCCATAAAGAAAAGGGGGGGGGGGGGGGGGAGGCACCGATTTTAGTGC
>NW_017313441.1:802-1956 GCF_000935625.1 Nanorana parkeri
GGGCTGGTGGGGGAGCCCCCTTCCTAGAGACAATGGACCTAGGACTATAGAGACCCCCCCCCCCCCCCCCCCGCCTTGTGGGTTGAACTGGGTGTCCGGGGCCCATGGACGGCTGTTGCGGGGGAGCCCGGCCCTACAGCCGTCTAATTTCACAATTCAATGCCGGCTCTGGAAACCCAATGACAATGGTGCACATATCAGCCCCTCCCATTCAAGCTATCGGACCAATCCCTGCTGACCCTGTTTCAAGTCCTCATTTGCATGTCCAAGAGGACCTAAGTGAGGACTAGAGGGGGCTTTACAATTTACGGTGTATAAAAGTGTGTGTGCGCATCCAATAGAGGAGATTCCTGTTGGAACTTCCATACAGCCGGCCCGGTGTTTGTTCTGAGCGATCGCCACTGGATACGCACGGCGCAGAGCTGGAGTTCCAATCCCGGAGCTTCGGACGGCCGTAATATCAGGCGCTGCGGTCTGACATCTGAGGAGTGCCGGGACAGTGGAACCGAACGAGCAAAGGGGCCTCGTTACAATACTCAACACCCATTGGTCAGCAATAAATCCAATCCACAAGGCCAGTGAGGGATCAGCTCATGGCCTCAGCTTTGCTTTCTGTTGGTAGAGCCAACCCCATGGCGGGTCACATCATGTGGATACACCACTCTCCTGGACCTGTATAGCAGCCTACGGCTAACCACACACATTGCACTAAGTGCCAAACGCAGGATTCAGTGCCTTATGTAACATCACAGGCCGGCCCCGCTTCTTCAGACCAGCGCG
Organism: Nanorana parkeri; assembly: GCF_000935625.1. Classification (NCBI taxonomy): domain Eukaryota; kingdom Metazoa; phylum Chordata; class Amphibia; order Anura; family Dicroglossidae; genus Nanorana; species Nanorana parkeri. The sequence goes on from NW_017313441.1 coordinate 1,583, forward strand.
GTTCGGGTATGGTCTCGGAAGCCACAGCCGTGGAGTACTGACCCGGAAGCTGCAAAGGAAGCCACTGTGGCTGGATACAACCAGAAGCAAATCGAGAGAAGTAAACTTCCACATTTCAGCCTCAGTAGAGAGGAAGCGTCCCCCGCCTGCAGACTCCAGGAACACACTGAGGATTTCCTGGAGTGGGAGGTAACCTGCATATTACCCCAACATGTCCGATTGCTCGTGTCCTGTACCCCAAGAAACACAGAATATGACGAGGAATCAGTGAGACTAATCTGAAATACACAGCACCATGACAGCATCAGGGAATTCTCATCTACTGTAGCGGTGGGATTCGGTTGGTTGCTGTGGGACCTCATCACCATCACACT
>NW_017313442.1:0-577 GCF_000935625.1 Nanorana parkeri
TAGTCCAGTTCCAGGTCAGAAGTCCAAGCTGCGGCCGTTCGTGCCACGAGCACCAGAATTTTATTTTTTTTTGTAAATTACAAAAAAACAAAAATGCACCAAAAATATTTTGCTTCCCAAAAAAAACAATGAGATACGTGTCTGTCCCCAAAAACAAACAAACAAACAAAGGGGGTGGGGGGCTGGATTCAGTTCCCTGACAGCTGACTGCAAAGAAACAAAAATGTAACAAAAACATTCAAATGTTTCAATTTTGCAGCATAAAAGCTCCTCGTTCGGCCGTCAAATTTTTTCCTTTTTTTTTTTTTGTTGCAAAAATCAACTTGAGAAATAAAAAGTTTTCGGCGTTTTTCCTGCTGCGAGGAGGAAGCCGCTTCTGCTGCAACGTAGAGCCGCTTGCAGCATTTAAAGGGCAGGCCTGTCACCCCCCCTTCCCCCCACAGGAGGAATCCTCCAAAAGTCTTCCTTGTGATTGTCACCCTTCGGGCTGGGTCAGTGTCCCCCTCTCATGGGGCCCCGGATTGGCTCCTCTGTTGTTTTTGTTGTCCTCTGCGGAGAGAGAAGTCTTTGGTTGTCA
>NW_017313442.1:1290-1956 GCF_000935625.1 Nanorana parkeri
GTCACTGTACAGAGAGTGTGCAACGCTGCGCTACAACCGTCACTGTACAGAGAGTGTGCAACGCTGCGCTACAACCGTCACTGTACAGAGAGTGTGCAACGCTGCGCTACAACCGTCACTGTACAGAGAGTGTGCAATGCTGCGCTACAACCGTCACTGTACAGAGAGTGTGCAACGCTGCGCTACAACAGTCACTGTACAGAGAGTGTGCAACGCTGCGCTACAACCGTCACTGTACAGAGAGAGTGCAACGCTGCGCTACAACCGTCACTGTACATAGAGCGTGCAGCGCTGCGCTACAACTGTCACTGTACAGAGAGTGTGCAACGCTGCGCTACAACCGTCACTGTACAGAGAGCGTGCAAGCTGCGCTACAACCGTCACTGTACATAGAGCGTGCAGCGCTGCGCTACAACTGTCACTGTACAGAGAGTGTGCAACGCTGCGCTACAACTGTCACTGTACAGAGAGTGTGCAACGCTGCGCTACAACTGTCACTGTACAGAGAGTGTGCAACGCTGCGCTACAACAGTCACTGTACAGAGTGTGTGCAACGCTGCGCTACAACTGTCACTGTACAGAGAGCGTGCAACGCTGCGCTACAACAGTCACTGTACATAGTGTATGCAACGCTGCGCTACAACTGTCACTGTACAGAGAGTGTGC
>NW_017313443.1:0-295 GCF_000935625.1 Nanorana parkeri
TTGTGCAGGGTGACTGGTCTTGTCTCCGCCCCCCCTGTAATGAAGACCGCCCACTGCTGCTCTCTCCTTGTAGTATGACTGGTCTTGTCTCCGCCCCCCCCTGTAATAAGGACCGCCCACTGCTCCTCTCTCCTTGTGCGGGGTGACTGGTCTTGTCTCCGCCCCCTCCTGTAATAAAGACCGATCACTGCTGCTCTCTCCTTGTGCAGGGTGACCGGTCTTGTCTCCGCCCCCTCCTGTAATAAAGACCGATCACTGCCGCTCTCTCCTTGTGCAGGGTGACTGGTCTTGTCTC
>NW_017313443.1:576-1207 GCF_000935625.1 Nanorana parkeri
GGGGGGCCATTAGAGGGCGGAGCCAACCCAATACTGAACCCTACGGACTAAGACTGGGGGGCCATTAGAGGGCGGAGCCAACCCAATACTGAACCCTACGGACTAAGACTGGGGGGCCATTAGAGGGCGGAGCCAACCCAATACTGAACCCTACGGACTAAGACTGGGAGGGCCATTAGAGGTCATGCGTGTAAAGGCGGAGCCCGATACTTGTGGTGATATAATGTGTGTCGGGGACATGAAAGGCATCAGTGAGCGGCGATAGGAGGAGGAGGAATGTGGCGCGCGCAGCGTACTGAACACCACGGAATGTTCCGGATGGAAAATGATTTCCAGGAATAATAATGTCCAGAAAAGAATAACAGACGACGAAACCTCCCGCGTCCCCTCACATAGGTGACCAGAGGGGAGAGTATTATAGTTTATTCTCGTTCTGTCCAGGTGCAGGCGGTGAGATGCTCTGCGGTGAACAGGGTTATATCGGTGTCTCACTTCACACAGAGCAGCTTAAAAATAGAGCTGAGGTCACATGGCCAGAGGCCAGCCAATCAGATGCGGCAGCTGAGCGATGAGGTCATCACAGGAAGGACAGGTTCCCATAACGCTTTCTCACCTTTGCTCTACATTGCTC
>NW_017313444.1:0-215 GCF_000935625.1 Nanorana parkeri
GGACATGGATATCCTGAGCTGGTCGCCAGGGTGATATCACATGGCTCTCGGCAGGAGGGCGCAGACATGGAGGCTGTCGGCAGCAGTGCGCAGACATGGAGGCTGTCGGCAGCAGGGCGCGGACATGGAGGCTGTCGGCAGCAGGGCGCGGACATGGAGGCTGTCGGCAGCAGGGCGCGGACATGGAGGCTGTCGGCAGCAGGGCGCGGACATGG
>NW_017313444.1:1656-1953 GCF_000935625.1 Nanorana parkeri
GGCTGTCGGCAGCAGGGCGCGGACACGGAGGCTGTCGGCAGCAGGGCGCGGACACGGAGGCTGTCGGCAGCAGGGCGCGGACACGGAGGCTGTCGGCAGCAGGGCGCGGACACGGAGGCTGTCGGCAGCAGGGCGCGAACACGGAGGCTGTCGGCAGGAGTGCGCGGACACGGAGGCTGTCGGAAGCCTTTGGCAGCAGGGCGAGGACGAGGAGGCTGTCGGCAGCAGGGCGATGACATGGAGGCTGTCGGCAGCTGGGAGGGTAAAGGGGGCTGTCGGCAGCAGGGCGCGGACACG
>NW_017313445.1:0-1943 GCF_000935625.1 Nanorana parkeri
AACCCTTGCAGTGCGGGGGTAGCACCACTGTAAGGGTTAATACAAGAGTTTCCTGGATTCTTCTTTAAGCTTTGAAAATGACAGAAGCTTATAGGTTGCCATGGGAAACTTCGCCAGATTCTGTCTGCTCCAGTTTTTAAAAATTGCGTCATTGTATATTTGTCTCCTTTCTAGAGGAGAAGAATTTTAAAAAAATAGTCTTTGGAAAAAAACAAAATGAATAAAGGTAAAAAAGTTAAATCAGGGTCTGGATCAATGTTAGGATCAATGTCAGGGTAAGTGTTACAATGAAGTTCTAGGTGTTCCTGATCCTATGGTTGGAGTTCCACCAGGTGCTGTGCAACACACCTTGCCAAAATACGCCAGGGTCACAGTCTACAAGGCATGTGGTTCAAACAGTAGACCTGTCACCACTGCCAGGCTGGACAGCCCTCCTTCTCCTCACCACTACCAGTCCCCTAACTGAGCCAGCTCCACTTGACCTCAGTCCTCTAACCGAGCCAATGTCCAATTTTCCCATGTATTGGCTGCACATTACCATCTACAACAGACCAGATGACCAGTCCAGCATATTGAATAGGCAACTTTGCCATTATTTCGGACTGCCTGCAACCATACAACATACTAAGCCCACTTTACATGTGAATAGTCTTCATTGAACACATCAATGAGACACTTCTTATTTTTATGCTTTTTCCTGAACAATTAGACAGTTTACAGAGTAAACAGCACTTGGCTTTTGCATAACAGTCTCAAAAACATGGTAAAATCTAAACCATCAACATTTGAAACTTACTTGTTACTTTGTCATTGTCAGTTGCCTGTGGAGGGGTGCTGCAGTGCTCACGATGCTGTGCATCATAAACTGCTGCAAACTAACTGTACACTTCTCAGAGGCAGATCTGAGGCCCATCTGCTTGTCCCTAAAAGGGAAAAGCATACATGTGTCTTTTTATACATCACTCCTCCTGCCTATGACCTGTCCAGCCTGACCAATAACTGGGGAAATTAGATGTGTTCCCAGGTTGGAAGCCCACTGGTGATCACTGTTAAAGGCCTGGTCCTGTCCACTACACCACGAAAGTTCTTACTGTACTGGGGTGCAGCACCACTCCCTGGAAGGGACGGCCACATGACCGTTTTACCACTAACATAGTTCTGAAATGCCCTCCCTGCTTTCTTCCCATGTAGGATCCCCTGACTCCTCCCAGCAATGCCTTCTATCTTCCACTAGGGAGTATGGTTGATAGACATAAGGAAATTGTATAGGTAACACAATGAAGCTAACACAACTGAACAAGAAAAAAAAAGAGAGTAAACAGTGACATCTATTGGTGCTTCTAGAAACGACAGCAGACATCCTACCAGATGAATTAAGCAAGCAACCTAATAGTCTGTTACGCATTTGGGGTAGTAATAGGGTTGCCACCTTTTTTTCAAGCCAAACCTTGAACACTCTAGCGCCGTGTGGCACTTTTTTTTAAAAACATATACCTCAGAGATGTACAGAGAACACTGAGCGGGTCACATGAGTCTCTGTACAGAGGAGCTTACACTTTAATGTCCCCACATAATCACACACTATTATTATTATACATTTATATAGTTCTGTGAATATAGGAACTGTGCTGAGAGCAAAAGGTACTGTGTCCTGGAGAAAGCATGAGGCTGCAGAGCATCTGGAGATAGAGTAGACATGTGCAATTCGCTTTGTTCCGAATTGAAATTTGGACAAATTTTTGGAAATTCTGACACTCGGAATTTAGGAATGAAAAAATATTGAATCCAAACATATTGGAATAGTCCAATAACGAAAATTTCGGATACATCCCAATTTTTTTCCAAATGTAATTCTCAATGAATTTATGTTGTTAAACGTTAAAATAAAAAAAAACAGCTTTTAGGTCTGGTAGGAATTTTAGAGGGGACCCCAACTCCAAAAA
>NW_017313446.1:0-1943 GCF_000935625.1 Nanorana parkeri
GTTATCACTGAAAGTGAAAGAAAATCCCAAATTTGGGTTGTCAACCGAACAGGAAAATATAGGAGTTCTTCCAATAGGAACACTAGGTAACCCTGCTAATCACCAGGGATTTCCATCACTTCCTGGTGTGGTTAACAGATAGGAAGGTAATGGAAACATTCAGATGGTAAAAAAAAAAAAAAAAAAGCTGACAGGAGTTGTAACCCTTCCTTAGTTAGGGTATACACTGTTAGAATTTTGAACAACTAAATTGAATTTGAAACGTTCATTTGGCTTTCTATTCGTTAATGGGGTCAAATCGACTATCTATTTCGACCACGGTGACAAAAATATTTGAAGGAGCGTGATGGAAATTTTTTCGCGATCCAACAAATTTCTAACAGTAATTGTGGTTTTCGTTCAGAAACTCAATTCATTCCAAAATCAGTTGTTAAATTAAAAGGAAAATAAACAAAATTTCAAATGACAATTTTCTGATACCAGTATCGAAGGTTCTGATGGGATTTTTCGTATGAACGTTCGTGCAAAAATCTTACAGTGTATACCCTACCTTGCTCTATCCAAACCTAAAAAAAAAACAAGTTTTGGCTTCAGTTTTGCTCTAAAAAACATTTTAGGGATGTGGCCATTTATCATTCACTGCTGTGTCTCACTGACTGTTATAGCCATAGCTTTAGAGGGTTTTTTTCTCAGTTCCTGTTGTGGTTATCGGCCAGGAAGTGAAGGGAAATCTCCCCAATAGGACACATGCAGCATAAATTGGCAAGATGACAGGGGTTATAATCTTCCCTTACTCTATCCAAAGCTAGAAAAAGTTTTAGAATTAGTTCTATCGTGAGAGTTCTTCAGTTTTGTTTTTTTCAGTTCTTCTTTTAGTACAGGTATTGCAGCAAGAAACACCAAACATGCATAACCTGAAGTCATCTACGTTTATTGATTATTACTATTATTTATTATTATTTTTTTATCCAGAGCTTCTTTAATGGCCCGTGATTTTTACTAATTCTCCATGATTAGCCTGCTTTACATGGCTGTCTGATGACTGACCATATGGCCACAGCTGTCATCAATGCCCCCTCTGCGTTTATCGCACAGATAGAACTTTAGACATGCTTTTTAAAATAGATTCTCTTTTTCCAGGAAAGATTATCATGAACATTTTTCAAGCAGACATATTGTGTAAATACAAGCACATTTGTGGGACTTTTACATTAAAGAAGCCATCCGCAATCAGGCCATAAGTTAGATAGACGAACACCACAACACATCAACGGCAGGACAAATCATGTATCACACAGGGAGATTATAATGGGAGTCTAAACAATTTTTCAGTTAACAATTCCAAGCAGTTCTCATTTTTTAACATTAGCCGTCCCCGTACTTTATATGAGCGCGGCTTGCCTGCGCTATTAATAATTATTAGTACTCCATTAGCATTTATATTCTGCGCAGGACATATTTTGAAGTTCACAACGCACTCTCTAAAAGTTTCCTTCGTTATTTATAAAAATTAATTACACCTATTTATCAAGCTTGGAGAATGTCAGTTTTGTTGTTAAATATGAAAAATTCCCCTGTAAATGTCAGCCAGGCGGCATCTTGTAAACAGTGCTTTAAAATGCATATTTATGCATGCCGCTACTAATTAAGAGGACAGGCTGACACCAAGGAAAGGCTCCTTTTTTTTTAGTCTCTGTTTAAATGCTTCACACAGGAATCAAGAAAGTTTTAGCAGAACCTAAATCGCTGGTGGTCAACGTGCTAGGGTTTAGGGAGTCACATGCACCCAACAAAGAGCAACACATATTATACACTGTCTGGCCCCCCAAAAAAATCACACACTCTGATATTTAGTTGGACCACCTTTAACTTTGATTACGGCACGCATTTGCTGTGGCATCATTTCGATAAGCTTCTGCAATGTCACAACATTTATTTCCATC
>NW_017313447.1:0-1942 GCF_000935625.1 Nanorana parkeri
AAGTTATGCAAATATCAAAATGCCTTGATGGGTAGATGTCATTCTGGAGGAGTGGGTGTTCATGGGCAGGTTATATTTGCATGCAGACCTCCCCTAGGTAAAGCCCCACATGAGATGCTGAGCCTCCATGATTAAAAGAACCAAAAAAGGAGCAGGCCAGGGACAGTCAGGCCAAATGAGGTGTGGAAGTACAATGGGAGAGTTCAGGAAATGTTAATCTTCAACAACATGCAATGTGGAATAGGGTGATTGTTGGTTGACTCATGAAGAGCAGTACGATCTAGAAGGTCTTTAGAGAGGCTTCTATAGGTGGATGACTATAAAGAATTACTTTTCATTATGCTTTTCTTTTAGTGATCACAGCCCAGCAATGTCATCTTCTTCATTACGTGTACAAAGTTCTGGAAAAGCTCCAATATGAAGTTGCCTCTGTGGACCTAACATACGTTTCTAAGCCTATAGATTACATAAGAACATCTAATATATTGTATGACCTGAAAGAACTGCTGAAAAGTCAAAACGTGTCAGGGGCACCACTTCCCAGCAGGTATCTAGCAATGGTCATCCTACCAAACAAAGGTGGCTCTTCTTATTCTTCATCTACCATACTAACTCTTCTTTTTTTCATCACTTCTATTATCTTCTCCTCTAGTTTGACCAACAGTTTTCCGATCACCGTGGCTCAAAAGCGATGCTGCCAAATGCCGAAATGTTTCACTTTTCTGTGCTGGTTCTTTCTGTTTGCCACCAGCGCTTTTTCAGGTTACTACATGGTGCTCATCAGCCTGGACATGACAAAGGACAAGGCCACCAGCTGGCTCATTTCTATACTGCTCTCACTGTTACAGAGCGTTTTCTTCATCCCACCACTTAAGGTATACAATTCAGTATGTAGTGTCTAAAACAAATGGGGTGTCTAAAGTAATTATGAAATATGGGGTCTAAATACAATGTTTATTAGTGTATCACACTACACTCTATGTATATAGCCTCTGTGGTTTTGGGCGATAGAGCTGCCATTGCCACTTTCAAGCTGTATTCATCATCATAATGGAGCCCATGATGGAAGTCAGAGCTGTATTTGCCATAATGGAACTATTGGGCCTATTCCTAAAACTTTGCCCATTTTCCCAATTTTGTTGATCCGTACAGTGAGAATTGGGGTGTACAGTATATTTCTAAACGTACAACAATTGGGTCCATGGTTACCCTGGGTAATTTTAAAGTGAACTAGTTAGGCTAGAAATATGGAAGTTGCATCTATGGACTGGATTTGAAGAGCTAAGGCCCAGGGCCACCATACTTCTATTTCTTTAACTACTTACTAAGTCACTGACTTGAAACAAGCAAGTAGCTAATCAAGTCAAAAGAGGACCCTTTTTTTACCTTTGTGGCAGTGGGGCAGAGTTACCACTTTCCCTATGCACCCCCACAAGATAAATAGAAAGCTGGTGAGTCATTTAGCCTTTTGCTATTAAAAAAAAAAAAAAAGCTCATTAGAATCCTACAAGCACAATGTAGAAGTGGGACTGTCCCGTCTCCTTTTCTGTTATCTCTGCCACTACCATTGACTCTTTTTTTCTGCCATTTTGTCCCAATCTTCTCCATGAAGGTCTTTGCACAAACTATCTTCATGTTCCGTGTGCTGAGAAGACTAAACATTGAAGATGCAGCAGAAGAGCAGCAGCTGTATGGGATTCTCGGTCTTTTAGGTTTGTATGGATTTTTGCCATGATATGTTAGATGTTTTGTTTGATCTAGCACCATACCCTTGAATATAGGGCCCCATATGTGGAAAAAGTACATGAGCGGTGGTGTGCTATGTAAACATTTGGGGCATTATTGAGTATTGATACACCAACCCAACTCTTCTACTTTAATTATCATCAGTAATATAACCATCGGGGGTGTGGCTAACCCATGAGTGAGTGAGGATGTGTGT
>NW_017313448.1:0-1940 GCF_000935625.1 Nanorana parkeri
GGCCCAACCAATGGTCACATGACATAACTCTCACGTATGTAAAGCTCAGTGTACATTCTACAGCATCATGCAAGGACCAAGGCAAGAATCCTTTTGGCCTTTTAGCAACAAGTTTTTAACTTCAGGGCTAAGCTCCACTTTCATAAACTTAAATATATCAGCTTCCTGACTGCTGTACTGGCCAACTGGCTTCACTGACTTGGAAAAAAGTATGCAGATCAGTAAAGTCAGAGAAAAGTCAGAAAACCTAATTGGCATTTGACTTTGCGGTATTGGAGCCAGATGGTTAGTATGACAGTCAGGAGACTCCATATTAATACCCATGGATTTGAAATTGGATGTCCAACAAGCTCATATTAGTGTAATGGTGAGGTGTCCACAAACCTTTAGCCATATTGTGTATGTGCATCTTGCAGGAAATAGAGACTCTGACAACAATACTCTGGCTTTGTCCAGCATGGGTACAGCGCAGATTCCCTTTATGCGTTTGCCTATGAACTGAAGGGAAGTCATGTACCAAGTGTGCCTCAGACCTCACCATGCACCTGATAGAAATTCCACTAAGTGAACAAGGAAAGTGCTTAAGCAATAAAAGGTTATATCCATTGTATGTTCCAAGATACTCGCCTTGGGGCCTCCACGTTCTAGTAGTGCTGCCGTGATGTAAGCAGAGAGTGACAGACCATCTTCCACTCCACCCTGTGAAAATATGATTGCCAAAGCAAAATATTCAGATCTTTTAGCTATTCAGAGCCTTATCTGGTGCCACCACTAGCATAAAGAGCAGTATGTGGTGCTAAACTGATTGCATAAAGCTTATTTGGTGCCATTAGCAGAGATGTATGCATTTCCAAACCTGCTATGCTCAGCCTTATCTGGTGGCAGGTCCTGTATACAGAGCCATGTGCATTGCCCCAAGTATTATAAAACAAAACGGTACATTTCAACTCCCCATTAATCTTCACAAAACTGATCTCGGGCAGGCAGCTAAACACACAGAGAAAAAAACATGCATGGGAACTATTTTACCTGCTACAGGATTTGAAATACTGAGCAGCCTGGGATCCTTACCAGACATCAAAGTCAAGTCTTTGATCTCCACCACAGCCTCAGCACAGCTTGATCAAGAACATACCCCCAGCCTGCCGATTGGATAATGAAGGAGCAGCAGGGTGTGATCAATTACTCCTCTGCTCACTCTGCTTTTCTGATTGGCTCCTATTTCTCACTCGTTCCCTCCCATAGCTGTAATAATTATATCAGCATGGAAATCAGTATATGAAGGTCTGCTTTAAGCCAAGATATCTGCTCTGATGTTCCTGCATAATGTGTCAATCCTACTTTGACTTCTGCATGTCTTTTCAGAGGGCTGTAGGGAGGTAGGGTTTTCAATGACACAAAAAACAATGTAATTTTTAGGCTGTTTTAACCATAGTCAATTACTTTTACTTTCTTACCTTCATTGTAGTGTGGATCAGTCTACCCTTGCTAGTAAAACAGCCATTCGGATTCTGACCATTGTAGAGCCAATTCACAGCCTGACTCAGAACTTGATCATCGATGAATATGTAATTTTTGGCCTGAGAGAAGCACTTGATTACGAACGCAGTAAGCCTGAAGAAACACAATTGCAGAGGTCATATGGAAAGCTTATTATATGGTGTGTACAAGTAAATACAGCTCAGCCCATTCCAAAGCCCAGGGCTGAATCTTCACTGGTGTCTTATGTTCCTCGAGGTCTTCAACTGTAATATCGCCTCAAAATTAGAACCTATTCTATCTCTTCTTGCCGCAGAATCTCAAAGTAGATCTAAAAACTATCACTAAAGACTTATATACGTATGGTGGTCCTGCCTTGAGGGTCCTTGTTCCAACACCTTCTGTTATGACGTGTCAACTGTCTCCCAGTTGTGCTCCTGGGTTGTCACCCTGTCACACAT
>NW_017313449.1:0-1496 GCF_000935625.1 Nanorana parkeri
GGTGAGAGCGCCCCCTCCTGTCACATCATAGGTGAGAGCGCCCCCTCCTGTCACATCATAGGTGAGAGCGCCCCCTACTGTCACATCATAGGTGAGAGCGCCCCTCCTGTCACATAGGTGAGAGCGCCCCCTCCTGTCACATAGGTGAGAGCGCCCCCCTCCTGTCAGATCAGTTTCATATTGTTGTGTCCGGGGTCACCTGAGGGGCCCGAGTACTCATATAGATCTATAGACTGTGCTGGTCCAGGCGCTCCGCTCCTCGGACACTCACATTTATCACTGGTTGGTTGTATATCAGACATTGATAGGACCAGACTCTGCAGGCTCCGCCCCCTGTGTTGAGTCATCCTCATCCCTGCCATATCCCTCCTCTGGGGTCTGACTTTCCTGGCTTCTGGGCTAAGCTCCACCTCCTGCCGTCTCCCTGTCCAATGAGGATGCCTCTGTGGCCAGTAATAGCTCTCTCACTGGACACGGGGGAGGGGCACTGGGTGAGAGTTGTGGGGCGGGGCAAGGGGCGGAGTCTGCTCTTTAGTGGCATGTTCAAAGTATAAAATGTAACCAATCCAAGCAAAGCTGCAATTAAAGGGGAACTCCACATCCAGGTATGTGAACTGAGTCCCCATGTCCGGCAGACGGAGTTCCCCTTTAATGTTCTCCCCGGTGATCAGAATTCAATCATCAATACGAGACGATCGGATCAGAACTTTATTACAGACAATTATATTGCGGAACCTTCCATCCAGCGACAGGGCGGGGGTCAGAGAGTATCACCTCGGGGGAAGGGAAAGGGGAGGAGTCGGGAGTTAAAGTGCTGCGATGGGGGCGGAGTTACAGCGATGGAGTTTGAATTTGTCTTTGGCATAAACTGGAAGATCAAAATATGGATCTTCAACGCCAGACTCCGCCCACAATTGTCTGTCCGGTGTGACTCCGTGGTGTCTCCATCTTCATTCAGGTCCCGCAGGTCGGAGTCACCCTTTAACTTCCTCAGATCACACTGCAAACAGATACCAGACAATGAAATGACTCCGCCCACAACACAATGGCCCCACCCACAATGCAATGACCCCACCCACAATGCAATGACCCCACCCACAACGCAATGACCGCACCTACAACACAATGACCGCACCTACAACACAATGACCGCACCCACAACGCAATGACCCCACTCACAACACAATGACCCCACCTACAATGTTCTGACCCCACCCACAATGTTATGACTCCACCCACACGGATGATATTGTGATTTCGGGGTGCTGTGGTCTCCTCAGGGGGGGGGGCCTCTCACCTCTCACTGCAGATTCGGATGTAGAAGTCGCTCTCCTGATTGGCATCATAGGTGGAGGGCACAACGACATACTCGCCCGCCGGCAGCTCCACCCTCATCGTCACCCCGCGACTGTTCTGGGGCTCCCCAGTGTCACTCACGGGGCGATTCTTGGTGAAGAATCCGCGATCAAGTTTGGGGCGAGAAACCTAAAACGGGG
>NW_017313450.1:0-1937 GCF_000935625.1 Nanorana parkeri
CTTTCATATGTAGCGTGACATCACTGTTCATTGTATCATGGTTTAAAATAAACCCCTCTGTCTTTGAGGTGTGAACATGCAAACAAAAAACAATTACAACACACTATTGATTTTCTGCCACAACTGTGTTTTCATCATGTGAAGAACAACCTGCAGTTTTAAAATGTAGCATCTTGTGACCGTTTTAGAGTTACATTACATACAAAACATAGAACAATTGTATTTTAATTGTGCAATGCAGAAACAAAAGCAGGGAGGTCTAAAGCTTGCAAGCTTGCTGCTGAGTAGAGCAAATTGTTTAGGTAAAGAGAGGAATCGATATATTTTACAGCTGTAATTAACATCCTCTATAGACCTGCAATAGTTAAATACTTTGTTGTAAAATTATATACATATCAAATAAAAATCATGTTGAGTCACAATGCAAAGTTAGTAGTAGTTATGATAACCACAAGCCTCAGGATGGCTTGACTACAACAAAAAAATGGTACAAATGTGTAAATATTGCATAGTCCTAAAGAAAGAAGCACTGGAACAATTGCTACATACTACCTGCTTATCTAAGTGAAAGAGTAAACATGGCGGTCACTTTCTATTAATGCCTCTGCTGTTTGCTTGCTCCGAGTTAGGCACTAAACAAAAATGACACTGCATTAAATGGTTTTCACAGAGCTGCCACTGCATGTTATGTAGAAACACCATGAATTCTGGAGCAATCTAAAGTCAGTTAAAGAAAATTTAGATTCCACTGAACCTTTTACTGCATATATCCTGCATTGCACTATCACTATGTCGACTCTCGAAGAAGATGCGCTATCTGGAAACTTTCAACTGTAATGCAACAATACAAACATGCAATTCGTTATTCAATTTACATATGCGACTCCATAATCCTGTCAATTTGGATTAACGCATCCGCAACTACAACACGTTCAGAACAATGAGTTCTACAACAGGAACAAGACACCACATTTATTAAAGACAACAGCATCCAATACCCTAAACTCATAAAAAAAACTGCAACTGTCTAAATCAGGGATGCGAAACCTGTGGCTTGGGACCCCATATGCATTTATGCGTGTCCCTAGGTTATTAGATATGACACACATTCTGTTCTGTTGAAGGTCCAAATACCAAGGGCAAAGTGTTGAAGGTTCTAGAATAACACCGAGGGCCCACTTCCTAAGAAAGGTTTAGCATCACTGGTCTGAATAATGTTCCAACCTCAGAACAATGCTTGTAGTATAGACTCTGCTACAGCTTCTCATGCAGGTGTGTCAGGGAGGCTTCCACATCTGCAATTGCACCAATGAATGAAATGCTTCATATAGTAACAAATGTGCTACTCACATAGCATCACTCATTGTGTAACTGAGGAGAAATACATATTCATTGCAATCTGGCCGCCTGCTTTTGTGAACACTGAGAAAACTTGTTGGGAAGCATTTGTGTGTCTCATGTTATAGGACACTGGGAGCCAGCTCAGTGCAGATGCTTCGCAGCAATTCTTGACTCCTAGCCCAGAATCCAGTAGGTTCATCTGTCCATGGTGCTGAAATTGCATCGCGCTACCTCCAAGCCCCCCTTCCCCATAATACGCCCCCCCCTAAGACATTAAGAGTCTACCAAACCAATTTTACAACCATACAATATATGTGCCAATAAACTAAGCAACGTTTACAATGAAATAATCGTAATACACAGGATGCTCAGTTCACAGCCACACTTCGGATTCCTAATAATTCCACCTGAAAGGAGCAGACAGCAGAGCTGAAGAGCCATTTGTAAGCATGCTTTGCATGAGCAGCGCTGCATCGTGTACATTGAAATACTGCTGCAATGCAAATCGCCTCCAATACCAAAGCGTGCAGGCAGATAGAAGAATCGATAGATGACAGGCTCTAGAAATCGCACTGTATTAAATACAATCTGCCTGC
>NW_017313451.1:0-1926 GCF_000935625.1 Nanorana parkeri
ATTTTTAAGATTTAACTTCTGAGTTTAGTGTAATTTTAAAGTAAATTTCTCAAGAGAGAAACTTGGAGGCTTCCATTGCTGACCTCTCATACTGAAAATGCTAGCTACCTGGCCTATGAGGTTGACTCTCTTGCTTCATCACGGATAACTACTTTTGTTTCATTTTTCTCAGGCTTTTCTGATCTACATACTGGTTGTGCTTTGGAAAGCACTGTAGCCAGTCAGTTGGAACAACAGCCAGGCAAACAGATTTTTGAGAAGGAGGACAGCAAAGGCAGGCCCCCTATTTTTTTCATGAAAAGGAGTGCTGTCTGTAGCTTTAAATGAGCTTCTGGAAAGGTCCAGCAAGTTTCACAAAGCTTCAGGTAGTTCTAGAAGCTTTCTGAACCCTTTCAAAAGTATGTTTCACAAAACCGTTGTGTGTAACATCTTGGTACAAGAGCTGTCATGTGTGCAGGGGCTCATCTAGTATCAGGGTTAGTTTAGAATTTATGTCTGAGTTAAAGTGTAAAGGTAAAACTTGTTTTTTAATTTTGAATCGAATGGGGAAGGGTTGGAAATCCTGTCACATTTTTATTGCTGTCTCTATGCATTTTGGAGCAATTCCCCCTCTCTTTAGGTCTCCATTACCAGAATAGAGGGTAAATCTTCCAATAGAGGCACTTGTTCCAGTGACAGCTTTCTAAGTGGAAATTGCTCTCAGTTTTGAAGTGATTTCCTCCTCATTTTCTGTTGTGTTCACAGGAAGTGAAGGCAATTCTCCCCAATGCCACATAGATGGCAAAGAATCTATACAAAACAAAAACGTTTTGGCTTAAGATATACAGTATTTGGTTAGTTGAAGGTTCAAAATTGTTCAAAAGTTAAGGGATGAAACTGAACTCCAGGCAAATAAATAAATACAATGAAATATATACAGTATGTGTATATATATATATAGATATATATATATATACACACATATATGTGTGTATATATATATATATCTATATATATATATACACATACTGTATATATTTCATTGTATTTATTTATTTGCCTGGAGTTCAGTTTCATCCCTTAACTTTTGAACAATTTTGAACCTTCAACTAACCAAATACTGTATATCTTAAGCCAAAACGTTTTTGTTTTGTATAGATTCTTTGCCATCTATGTGGCATTGGGGAGAATTGCCTTCACTTCCTGTGAACACAACAGAAAATGAGGAGGAAATCACTTCAAAACTGAGAGCAATTTCCACTTAGAAAGCTGTCACTGGAACAAGTGCCTCTATTGGAAGATTTACCCTCTATTCTGGTAATGGAGACCTAAAGAGAGGGGGAATTGCTCCAAAATGCATAGAGACAGCAATAAAAATGTGACAGGATTTCCAACCCTTCCCCATTCGATTCAAAATTAAAAAACAAGTTTTACCTTTACACTTTAACTCAGACATAAATTCTAAACTAACCCTGATACTAGATGAGCCCCTGCACACATGACAGCTCTTGTACCAAGATGTTACACACAACGGTTTTGTGAAACATACTTTTGAAAGGGTTCAGAAAGCTTCTAGAACTACCTGAAGCTTTGTGAAACTTGCTGGACCTTTCCAGAAGCTCATTTAAAGCTACAGACAGCACTCCTTTTCATGAAAAAAATAGGGGGCCTGCCTTTGCTGTCCTCCTTCTCAAAAATCTGTTTGCCTGGCTGTTGTTCCAACTGACTGGCTACAGTGCTTTCCAAAGCACAACCAGTATGTAGATCAGAAAAGCCTGAGAAAAATGAAACAAAAGTAGTTATCCGTGATGAAGCAAGAGAGTCAACCTCATAGGCCAGGTAGCTAGCATTTTCAGTATGAGAGGTCAGCAATGGAAGCCTCCAAGTTTCTCTCTTGAGAAATTTACTTTAAAATTACACTAAACTCAGAAGTTAAATCTTAAAAAT
>NW_017313452.1:0-1925 GCF_000935625.1 Nanorana parkeri
GCTATGGGGCCCTGTGATTTCTAGTTACGCCCCTGGGTGTGTGGATAGTTCCATTTTAAGACACAACAAGAAGGAAAACCATAAGTTTGACCTGAACCTAAGTCAATCTTGCTTTATGGAAATGGCAAACTAACATGGCTGTTCATGTTATATCAACCAATTACCAATAATGCACTTCCTAGTCTCTGAACTGTGGTCAGGTGTCTTAGAAGGGCCAATCATCAAGGTCTTCTTATGTGTTAGCAGCCTTTCATCAGCATGCCTTGGAAAATATATGAAGTGGTTAGGGAATAAAAACAGAGTGTTTGCAGGGATAGATAGGTGCTGCTGGTGATTGCTGAGAATGTCTATATTTACACTGGGTCATAGACACACTCCCTTGATTTCGTAAAGAGTGTTATGGACACTCTTTAAAATCCTGTCATGCCTCTGCATTACAAATGTTGGTGTTTGCAACAAATTCAAGTACCTGCTAGAAAAAGGTACATGCATTTGTGGCATGTAGGCAAGCACTGTGGCTAGTTTGCCCATACAAACACTCCATCCTCAGTGCAGCTCAATAACGCCGAGGCTGATAAAACCACAGGCTCAACTTTACTGAGCTCCCTGCTCAGCCTGCAACTGTCAAACAAAGGGGAAGGAATAGTGGTTGATATCATTTACCAAATATGCTATTTCCATATTTGCATAATGGTGTGAGCCAGCATACCCAGCCCCTTTGTTTACATTCAAGTGTTGTCTGGGGAACCTCATAGCAGGCAGCTATATGTAGCCAGGGATGAATCATTAGTTGCTAAGGATGCTGGCAACTAGCAACCAACCAGTCCTGAGGGAGGCTTCACATTCATGTCAGTTTCCAAGTGCAAACATGCCCTGCTCTTTACGGCACAGCAGCCTCACTGTGTAGGCATGTTTGCCTGTCTCTTTCCCCCTTTCACTAGCTTAGAGTTAGTCTTAATTACCTCTAGCTTTGATATCAATAAACTGGTGATAACTCTGTTTGAATTTTTTGCAGCCATAGCAACACATTTAGAAAGTGGCACAACAAAGAACTACCTGAATCTGTCACATGTGTCCGAACTCTTAACAAAACTGTTGAAGGCTTTTATGAGTTAGGTGTAGGACTTTTCAAAGGGAGCATGCAGCTGAGAGGTGGAAGGTAATAATTAGCTTAACACCCACTGGAGTAGACAAACAGGTCATTTATTGTAAACCTCCAACAACATAGATCAGCATTAGCAGATACAGCAAGACAGCATTACTAGCAGCCTGTAGGTGCTACAACAGTTTGAATATTTACATGTACTATGGTAAAAGTTCCATGTGGTCGACACTCACAGTTCAGCAGCCCTCCATTTCCGCTGGATATAAACAAATCCCAGCAATCCAAGGGTTTTGTCTCCCCCAAAGTCCTAGGGTACTCAGGTTCCTTACAATAGCAGTAATATCAGTGGCTCTAGCAATAACAGGACGATCCACAGCAACAAAGATCCCTTCTATATCCACAGGGGTGAGTATCCTTAATTCTGGTCCCTTTAAATCTTCAGATAATTGCTTCTTCTTGCGGTTCTGGCCATTTGCCAGGGTTTCTTACCCTTCCTAGTCCAGTTGCTTGCAGCATGGCTTGTACAGAGTTTCTGACACTGTTTTGTTGTTCTTTGGCACCCTCTTATGATCAAAACTGAATTATGGTAAAACTCCTGACAAATGTCTGTCTCAGAGTGATGATGCAAACCCCAGTTCCCTATTTAACCATCAGCTTGTCCATTCAGTCTCCGCCCTCGCATTTGTTCTGATCTACCGAGTGCTCTGTAATTGTTCCTGTTCTCCATGTAAGACCCTAGCTCTGGCTAACTGATCTTCTGGTTCCTGACTCCAGCCATAGTTTCTGTTCATCCTGCTCTCAGTGTTCCCTGACCTGGTTC
>NW_017313453.1:0-1925 GCF_000935625.1 Nanorana parkeri
TATGTATATGTGATCTACAGGTTTGCCAAATCCCTTGATGATATCTATCTATAGATAGATAGATATATGAATTCCTAAACAGTCTCAGGGTGATTTAGTAGAGCTTATCTTCACCCATTCCTAGTGTATCAATACCTTAGTAAAAAAACAAATAATTTTTTTCAATTAATTTACTGTTAACTCGGTTGACTCTTCAGAAGAAAACACTATGCAATGTTTGGAGTAAGAATTTTAAAAAGTTGTATATTAAACTAACCGTAATCTATTTAGTATGTAGCACTAATCTAAGAACATACTTTTATGAGTGTGCATGTATATTTCTTTGGTCCATACCATAATCTTGCAGCCACTGGTGAGCTCTGCTTCATGTATCCTCCTCCATCAAGGATCATTACAGTATAGTCAGACAGAATATAGTGAAGTGAGCTAAAAGAAACAAAAACTCTCTTCACTAATCCAAAGCAGAGAACCTAGTAAAAACAGAAGATACTGTATGTGCATGTCTCCCTTCCATCACAAAAACAAAAAAATTAAGGGTATCTTCATCATATAAGAATTGCAATGAAACCCCCCCAAAAATGAATCTATTGCCTGCAAGAATTTTAAAATTCAAGAAGACCTGTTTGCAACCATTGTATATTAAAGCCATACAATAGTACACATTTCAGCACCACAAAATAGATAACCGGGATAGCAGAATTGTACTAAAATGAATACTTTTATTGAGATGCTTTTAAATAAAAAAAAAGACTATTTGCAACAGTTATCTGCTGAAGAAATACAACTGGACACACTATAACACAATGCCATAACTCAGTTAGAAGAATTGATAGCAGAGACATCAAAAGTGTCTGCTCACTACAACATACAGTATATAAAAAGTCTAGTAATATTGTGCAATTATATACTAGAGGTGAACAATCTTGTAAAAAGTGGGACATAAAATATGGGTAGCTTGAATCTTAAGTGTCCACTTACATTTCTACATACATTGTTAATATTTTGTGTGACCAATATGTGTTTATATTGTGTACACACTATGGGACTTAAGTGTAGGTTCATTTTGTATTGATACTGTACAACTGCATAGTTCCTGACTTCTTAACCACTTGCTGACCGGGTTGTTAAACCCCCTTCCTGTCATATTTCAGTATTCAGCGCTGCAGTACTTTGACATGCCTAAAATTGGCCATAGGTGATGCTCTAAAAGCTCCTACTGCTCAACAGTGTTATCAGTGATTAATGCTCCTAAAATGATTGCTCTCACTGTGACATTCACGATGATATGTAACATGTGTGGAGTAATCGTTGTTTCTGCATGTAGGCGACCCAAAGTGTATTTACATTTATAAGTGGCGAGGAACTTAAAACTTTTTTTGGTGTTTTTTTTATTATGAGACTTTCATTTTCTAAAAAAGTTTTTGGTTTTAATATTTTTTTATTTACACGTAACTTGATTGCTATCACATAGGGGGCTAAAAAGCTGTGCATGGTTATACAAGCGATTGGCCAGCTATATACAGCAAGCCAAATGCTTGTATGTAACAGCCGATAATGGCTGTTCACATTCTTGGCGGGATACTGCTTGCACGCGCCTGTGAGGGGGCACGTGAGCAGAAAAAAAACATACATGTACCTCCACCCGCCGGGAAGCATCTGCAAGGGGTTAATATGAGAGTTTACTCTTTGCGACCTCTATTTTTGCCCAATTTTTGTGAATATCTGCCTCCAGAAAATCTGTCAAATCCACTGCAAATCCCAGTTCAAGCACATCAGGTTGGTAATCATTAATGATAAATATTGCATTTCTCATGTTCCAATTTTTGGTATGGCGGCTATATAATGTAATTGAAATATATGTGGTGTCTGAACTATGGGGGTTTTTTTTCATTTATTTTACTTCTAAAGTAGAATAAACTGAGTAT
>NW_017313454.1:0-1923 GCF_000935625.1 Nanorana parkeri
TCGGGACGGCTTATACTCGAGTATATACGGTAATCTTTTATTTTATCCAACAAAAATGTAGTATAAATGGGGATTACTTTTTGGCGACTGTTTACACCCTTTTTTGTGTGCTCTAATTTGTCTTTTTTAGTATCTTTATTGTATTTGGGTACATCTTGTGTATGATTTTCATGTAACTTTTTGATGCCATGGGCCAATTAGTATAATATAAATAATTTAAATTGATTGAACAGTAAGTTACAAATGTAGCATCAGCATTGTTTGCTGTGGGAGGAGACTAATACTGTATATTATTGTTTATGTTTGTAGGCTGAGGAAGCAAGAAAACAGCAGGAGCTTGCTGCAATGTTGGAAGCCCAGAGAGAGGCTGGAGAGAAATTTGAAGTAGAGAAACAGCAGGTGGAAGAAATTCTCAGAATAGAAAAAGAAATTGATGACTTACAGCGTATAAAGGAAAAGCAAGAACTATCTTTAACAGAGTCATCTTTACAGCGGCTGCAGGAGCTCCGTGACCAGGAGTTGAGGCGCTTAGAAGAAGAAGCATGTAGAGCAGCTCAGGAGTTTCTGGAGTCTCTTAATTTTGATGAAATTGATGAATGTGTTAAGAACATTGAAATGTCCCTTTCTGTTAGTGATGTGCTTCCAGATGACCTCAATGGCATTGCTAGCTGTGAAAAGCCAAACTTTAACTTCAGTCAACCATACCCTGAGGAAGAGGTAGATGAAGGGTTTGTTGCTGATGATGATGCATTTAAGGATTCACCTAACCCTAGTGAACATGGGCATTCAGACCAAAGAACAAGTGGAATTAGGACCAGTGATGATTCCTCTGAAGAAGATCCTTATATGAACTACACAGTTGGGCCAGGACCTCCAGCTATGCCAAATAATATATTAGTTCCTAAAGGGCAAGAGCCAAAAACGTTTAACAAAACTGGGGGAGAGTCTGCCTTCTGTGTGCCAGAGAAAGCACACAATGGACCAATGAGTCTTGACAATCTTATTATCCCAGATGGGGATTATGATTATGATCATGATGATTATCAAGATGGAGCCATCACCTCTGGAAGCAGTGTTGCATTTTCCAACTCACACAGTAGTCAGTGGTCTCCTGATTATCAGTGTTCCATAGGGACATACAACAGCTCATCTGCATACAGATTCAGTTCAGAAGGAGCACAGTCTTCTGTAAGTTCTACCATGACTTTATTATTTGTTCTATACATATCGTTTTTTTACCCCTAGGAACCATTGTATTTACAGTAAATTTTTATAAACAAGATATAAATAGCTTGTTATACAGGTTACGTCTTCCTAGAATACACCCAGCTAACCTGTTACTTGCTGCAGCATGTTTGCTACATACAAAACGTAAATTGAATTATGTCTTTGAAGGTTCTCATATATCCAGGTCACGTAGTAGTAAGTAGTCATATTCAAATAGAAATGTTTTATAATGTTGAAGGACGTTTGCCACTCATCCAAGTATCCTCCTAAATTCTGATTAGAACTGAGGAAGCTGCTTTTATGCCTTCAAAATGACAAAACACGTCAGGTTCAATGCCTACAAATAGCTGAATCTAATTATATCAGAATAGCGCTGAAATAGAGCTTCTCAGTGTCAACTGGACTACTCATAAAACAGGCAGGCTGCTAAGCGTTGTAAAAATACATCCTTCAAGTCATCCATAAGTCATATGCTAACCTCTGTACAAAGCAAACATTACATAATTGTCAGTAAAGATATAAGAGTTGATTTATTAAAGGCAAATAATAATAAAGACAGAGTTAACCATAACTGATAACAGTTTTAGATTGGTGCATACTAGTCAGTTGAACTTAAATGGATTGTGTAGCTGTTTTAAAGTGTTTCTTTAGATATAATGAGGGGAATTTATCAAAACCGGAGCAGACAAAATCTGG
>NW_017313455.1:0-1919 GCF_000935625.1 Nanorana parkeri
TGGCACAGCTGGAGTGCCAAGGTTTGCCACCACTGACCTAGAGCAACAGAAGTCAGCAGTCCTGTAATGTAAGTTTCAGCTTTGCTTGTAAAAATGAAGCTCGTCCTGCCTTTTACCTCCAGCCTGTCCAGAGCAAAGCATTCCCATTACTGGGATCTTGGTGGTAAATCTACAGATCTGGCATAAGGAATCCATTTTTTTAAGTGGGGTTTGAGGTAGCAGTTTGTTTTATGGAATAATGCTGCAGGTTTGAAAACCTTTTGTTTTCTTCAATAATCTTTGAATAATTTTGTAGGTGTCCTGGACATTCCTATGATAAGTTGGGTGGTCATGCTGGTTTCTCGATTGCTGGATTATGTTGCAACAGTGGAGGATGAAGCTGCGGCTTCCAAAAAGTCCTTAAATGGAAAAGATCGAGAACGGTTCATGTCAGGTAAGGAATTCAATAGTTATTTGTAACCACATGCTGTGTAGGTAGTTTTGTTTTGTTCCATAATAATATGGGCAATGTTCATCTGTGTGGTCTTAAATTTTCCATAATAGACAATTTTCACTTTGTACCCTGAGTCTAACGTTGCCTTCTCGCCAACGGGTCGCAGCATTTTGGCATTCTAGACTTTGTAGGGACAGTCCCCTTGTACCGGGTTCCCCAAGCTCACACTTTACTAATGGCTCCTTGGCTGCTTCCAATAGGCTTCCACACCTTCTGCAGATTCTTTATCTGATTTGCCCAAGGCCTTAAATGCTTCTGAGCCGTTGGCTGCAGAGTCACTTCAGTTGGCTGATGAGCTTGCAGTCTCCATTCCAAATTAGGACTGTTTCGGTTCACTTTAATGCCGTGTGCACCACACTGAAACTAGGGGATCAGTCTGTTGCTTCTACCAGTGCCGTTTCCAGTCTTGAGTCCTTTGAAGCTCTCAAAGACCCAAAGACTTTCCCATTACACCTGCTTTTTCACCCATTGCTCTATGGAAACACACTGGAGAGCTGTTTGCTTCCCCAATAGCTAAATTACATTATACCCTCTTTGTGGAGGGTTACTTTTTTATAGAAAAATAATTTGTCCCCATTTGGCTAGAAGATTCAGTTAGAAGACACACCTGTCTTTAAGGACCCAACTGATGAGCAATTGTTAGCCCTCTCTAGAACACTGTTCACGCTTGCTGGCCCTGCCCTTTACCCCATACTTGTGCTTTTACTTTGTCATACTTTGCCTAACTGGTCAAAAATTCTTGAAATATCACCATTGCTTGATTGCTATATGAAGGTGCGTACCCACTTTCCAAAGTGGGAGAATGTTAACGTTTGGGGATGAGTGAACAACTTTCATCTCAGAGTATTTGGTTCAGGTGGTGGTATCCCGGGGCTACAAACTAGAGCTTTGCTCCCATTCACCAGGTAACGAGAAAGCACGGAGCCTGCTTTCTGGCCAATAGGGAAGCCTTGCACCGTGTAAAGACGCGGCGCCACGATTCCTGATTGGCCTGGAAGCCGGCTCCATGCTCCCTAATCACCAGGTGACGAGGGAGAATCCGGCTTTCTGGCCAATCAGAAAGCTGGAAGGGCGTATAATGACTCTCCTTGCCCCCTCATGTGTCACCTCAGATTAACAAATCTTCATCAAGTTCTACAGGCCCCTGGTTCTCAACTACTGGGTCTCGAATCATAAGTGGGTTGCAACCCCATCTTTAATGGGTCACTGCGTCCTTAGTCCATATAGCTCTGCCCTCCTGCCCATTTCAGCAGGGAGACAGAGAAGGGACTTTTGGTGGCAGCGTGAAGGACACTCCTATGTATTATGAAACCGTTCCCTCTCTCTGCAGGCCCCCTGCTGAAGTGATAGGGCACAGGGAGAAGGGGGGGGGGGAAGAGAGACACTGGGGTTGATTTACTAACCTTACAAACACACCACGAACATG
>NW_017313456.1:0-1916 GCF_000935625.1 Nanorana parkeri
ATCCCCTTATATGGTGGTGTAGTCTTGTTTTTGTATATGTGGTTTTTTTTTTGCTGGGTTTTTTTTTTTTTTTTGTGTGTGTCTTCCCCTCCCTTTTTCTTTGTTTTATGCTTTGTTTCAAAATTATTAAATTGTATTTGAAAGTATGAGTATAATTATAAACATGTAACACAGTGTATGTTAGAACAATGTGCTGTTCATGATTTTTGTAAAAATAATAAAAGTTAAATATTTAAAAAATCTATCTATCTATCTATCTATCTATCTATCTATCTATCTATCTATCTATCTATCTATCTATCTATCTATCTATCTATCTATCTATCCACTTATCAGGCTATCTATCTTTCAGTTTTTTTCTTTAAATCAGTTTAGTAAAAGCCGATCACATTCACTAAGGTATGCAAATATTTGATTGTTTTTCTCCCTTTAATTGCCTGTGGACCTGTCCATAAAACAGGGTGTGAAAGTTGTCTTTGCACCGTTTGTCAATATAACACCTACAAAAACACATAGAATAACAAAGGCAAAGTAACCAGAACAAGGTATTGTAAAACATCCTTAATTCACTGGGAACAGAGCTTCCAAACCATATTAATGTATCCACAGCTGAAAACACTTACTCTACTTCTCTGTGGCAATCATCACAATGATCTGCTAAGCTTTCAGTCTGCTCTCTTTGTATACCTACAGTTTGTTTAAGTAAACACAGTTTTAAATGCTATGTCAGTCATTTGCTGAGATTTAACACATTTGGAATTCAACTATTTCAATGTTTAAATTACTCAATGTTGAAGGTTTCTGAGCATTAGAGTTTACTGTTTGCTAAGGAGTAGAATGAGTTTAAAATGTGCTGTTGTAGTGGAATTCTGCTTTATTGTGTCAAGTGATGGAGAAAACAGACAATCCACTCCCCACCCCTGGTTAAAGTATAGATATTTACAAAGCTTTAATAAACTGAATTAAAGGTTCTTTGTTTTTTTTCTAGATTCGCACAATAGAACACACAGCTGCATTTTCGTACATGTCCTTAACATGTTTTATTACTCTTTTCTATGCTTTCATATGTATTATGCTGTATTTTTCTGCATTTTCCACATGGCAATACCTGCAAAAATTCTGTAAAACAGTAAAACACAGCAAAGTGCAGTAAATGTGTGTTAACGACTGCTAAAATGTTGCATTCTGTAACACTGTAGTGTGAAGTCAGCATTTAAGAGGTTCACAGGCATATGCATATGCATGCATGCATACTGAAAAATCTGGCATTATACTTACTTTTTCAATATCATGCAGCTTAGGCAGAAAGAAGCAGGTTGTTAGTTTCAAATATTTCCAGTTTCAAGTATTTGCAGTTGTGTAAAATACATACTGTATCTGTGTGAGGCTAACAATAGATTTTTATTAAGCAAGACCTATTTAAATGTAGGGTCAAATGAGCTCTTTGGTTTATGCCAGCGATGCTTCTTTATAATGGCAGGGTCACACTTCAGATACAAATTCTTTTACATGACAAACTGTCCTTTTTCAAGTATTATGTTACATAGTAACATATAATATTAGCAGTCACATTGTCAGACAGTTGTCTTGGATTGTTTTTAGCCAAATAATGGTAAAGGAGAGGTGTGCTGGACTGCTTGGTATGTGGTGATTTATGGTGGAAAGTGTGTAGAGACCTGGTCCCTATAGATTCATGAAAAGGGATTGAAGAATAAAAGCACCGCTCCAGAAGTCCAGAACAAATGTTATTTTGTGTTTGAGTGATTCAACAAGTTCCAGGTTCTGTAAGGGTACCCCTTGATAAGGGCTGAAAAAAAAACAGAGGGTTAGGGTTGGGAGTGGGCTGAACATTCAGCAAAACAAATAGTCTTAAGGTGCCCACACACTGTAGACTAGACTGTCTAGTTCTCTGTATC
>NW_017313457.1:0-1913 GCF_000935625.1 Nanorana parkeri
ATCTCAATGAGCTCGTCATTTGAATAGTAGATCTCCAGACGGAAAATAGTGGGCGCCCCGGGCCTAAGGGATATAAGAAATCAGGATAATGACGGCCCCCTAGCACAGCACTTCTCCAAGTATCACGCAGGAAGAACCTCGGGGATAAGGGTCCGGGGAATATCGGCACGCAGAGGAGACTTTAACAAGATCTTATTACAAAAAGAAAAATGTGGATGTTTAAGTGGAAGCGCATGACACCACGCGGATTGAACAATGAGTGTAGCCTGCGGGGTTCCTCTGACCTCTGACCTCTGTAACATTCCTTCCTTGTCCTCCACCCTTAAGTCAGTTTAACGTTCAAGTCATCCCAATAGAACTAGAAAGATGTTCCATACTCACCCATTAGATTCAAATGAAGCGGTCTGTAAGGATCGCGGACGGCACAATCGCGGCTTACGGTGGAACGCAACCCGGAAGTAACATCGCCGTTCCAGCGTGGAACGCATCGGGCGGGAATACGTCACCAGCTCCTCCCCTTTGAATCCTCATAAATAGCAGGAAGCCGGGTCAGTATGGCGTTGTGTTATTCACTCGTGAACGCCAGCTGACAGCCTGCTCCCTGCTGCTGGACCCAGAACCTCTGACGGGAAGGACTCCACCAAGCATCATAGGCAGTATCTGCTAAAGAAGATCCCTGCACAGCTCTACTGCGCTTATTACTATTGGACGATAGAGTTTACTGCTGATCTAAAACCTTAAAGGGGAAGTACAGGTTGTTTCCATCTACACCTTGCTGCATAAGACTGTTTTGCTATCTCTGCTCACAATATTGCATAAATACGCTAGAGTGCTAAAATCCATCATTTCTCCTTAATATCGCGGCACATGATGGTAGCGCTCCAAACTCTCCGCCTGAGACTCTGAGAGTGACACCTGGAGCTCGACCCTGACGCCGTACCCTATCCCCGTACTGATAGTACTAGCCTCCGCGGCTGACATTCATCCACATTGCCCAACGCATTACACGGTCCACAGCAATCGAGAGGATTTAGACGCGATGAACCATTGCAATACCTATCCTGGGCTACACCAGTCTCTAAGACTTGATACATTGCAATATCTGGTGTACAAGACATCTCGCACACTAGCCAAATCATCTGACTGAACAATCAATGTCAACAACAGGATCCAATAGTATCTGTGATAAACTAGTTCACAAAACTGTATAAATGATAAAACAGAAATATTCACAGAGTATTGGATTCCTTTGTTCCTATTTGTTCTCCTTTCCCTCCCTCCCTCCAAAAAGCAAATATGCAAACACATCATCTGACCGGAGGTTCGTATCCAGTCAATCATGACACCGAACGGGTTAATAGTAAACTCATGAGAAATGGATGAAAACCTCGTGAACTAATTACCCACCAGGATCTGACGAAGCCCCGAGAAACCAAGGAGGGGCGAAACGCGTCATCCAGGATGCTGAGCTGATAGACCACCTGCATGTCAGGCACTTCAATTCTCAGCGTGGCTGATCCGAACAGCGCGACAAAAAGATCGTCTATGCCGATAATCTTGGTTAAAATCGAGTTGAACTTGGGACACATTTTAAAAACCACCCGTTCCTCCTGAAAGAAGCGATTTGGGAATCATTAGGAGCCTATGCTATGTGACAACCACAGCGAGCACAATCGGAAACAGAACATCAAGTGTCTACACAAGTCGGGAGACTGACCGTCCGGCTTAAACAGTTCAAGTAGCCGTGAGTCAATCCGACTCGAGTTCTCTTTACACACAGAGTGGAGGTTTCCCGTCTCCAAGTGTGACTACAACTCAGCGGCATTGTATACTAACGCACCGGGTCTATTCCATATGTCTCAATGTATCTCCGTGTCTTCAATCAAGTATCTGTTGTAGTAACCCTAACCCTA
>NW_017313458.1:0-1910 GCF_000935625.1 Nanorana parkeri
GTTGAACTCGATGGACATGTGTCTTTTTTCAACCTGCCTAACTATGTAACTATGTAACATGCCAAACAAAGCATGCTGTAGCAAAGAAGAAGAGGCCACATGCTAGTACACCCAAATGTAGCAGATCTGCTTTGCTTCTGATCTGTGACACAAATTAGGTCTTATTTAGGGATGAGCTTAGGTTTGGACCAACCTGACCTCCTTCGGACTCAGAAAGGACCTTGGTGTCACCCACCCAATCAGCTGCAGGCCAGGGCATTCCCCACCCGCAGCTGCACATAAGCAAAGGGGCAGGGTACTTTTGCTGACATCACTGACCTTATATGACCACATGGCCATACTAGGTCAATGTAATTGATCAAAATAGCCATGTTGCCACATAAGGTCAATTACATCACAGAATCCTGCCCCCTGTTTATGTGCAGCTGTGGACAGGCAATTCCCTGGCTGCAGCTGTTCAGGCATCAGTGAAGGAGCTTCCTTCCAGGTTTGGAGTAGCTCAGGTTCGAACTAAACCCAGTCCAAACCTGAGCTCATCCTTAGTCTTCATCAAGGAGTGAGAGCCAAATGGTGTTTTATACATGACAGAAAGGTCAGAAACCTGAATTTTGCGCTGAGAGCCAAACACTGGTCCAGATCCAGACATTTTCCCACCTGCCACCACTATTTTTTTCACATTTACATTTTTACCATTTTTATATATTATTATTTTTTTTATTATTATTTTTTTTGTAAGGCAGGCTCTGCATGCAGCCAATATAATTATTGGTTCTCTCCATGAAAACATGTTTGCTGTAAACCATTGGAGACTTTAATTTTACTAGAGATGCAGAACAGAGGGGCTCTGCCACCACCATTTGTTTCCTGCTTTGGACAGCTCCTGACCTAAATACAGTACAGCCTGCTTCTGCTGCCACAGACATGTATATCTATGGAATGATCTTGCTGTGGCTCAACATTGGTAACAAAAATATAACATTCAAACCAAATTAAACTCCTGGTCTAAACAAGATTCATGTGGATGTCAAAGCAAAAGGTCTTCAATCCAGATCACTTTATTGTGGCAATTGCATGGAGGACAACTAGATCAAAGCTCATGAATATTTTCTGATCACCAAAGCAGACATTATTTCCTTGCCTGAAAAAAAGATGATTGTGGCAGAATCATATTTTCTGCTGGGAAAAAAGGGAAAAAAATATTTATCTATTTATGCAGCGCATTTTGTAAGGCCTTAGAATGTTTAGGCAGCTACTGAATAGCTTTCTGTTTTGTGAACATTTTTAAAATAGTTATATAATTTTACATCTTGTTTTGTTAAGTCATTCTGACTATTTTCATTTACCTATTTGTAATGGCATTAATATTTCACAACTGGAAAAAAGAAAATAAATCTGGCTGTCAGTTGGACAGTTTTAATCATTGATAATAGGACTTACTGGTCTATGCCTAAATTTTATTTTACTATGGGGATGGGGGGGTGCAGTAAGTTTGAGTGATATAATGTGAGGTGGTTTAGTTGCACACTGTTCTTGCGCTTATTTTCCTTTTAAGTGATGAAGAAAAAAAAGCTTGAATGGACTGACAGTAGCAACTGCCTGATGCACTCTAATCTCCCTAGCTTTATGTTTATTAAATCAATATTTTAAGGGAAAAAATACACAATTTAATTTTAGCACACACAAACAGAATATAATAGCTATTTTTTTTGGTAAGATGGGGTTGTGTCACATAGATACTAAACATGTCAAGACTTATATGTGCGTTTGTGAAATGGCAAAAAACCACAGTACCCAAAATTGTCCATAAGCGACACTTATGGACATCAATTTAGAGTTAACAAAGAGTGATGGCCCTAGAATTATTGGTGTCACTCCAGGGGCTGACTGGCAACTTTTAGCCCAGGGGGCAA
>NW_017313459.1:0-1907 GCF_000935625.1 Nanorana parkeri
ACCAGGTCCTTTAGGTCTGGTAGGAATTTTAGGAGGGACCCAAAGTTAAAAATAAAAAAGTGCATGGGGTTTACCCCAAAGTGATACCAGGCCCTTAAGGTCTAGTAGGAAATTTAAGGAGGAACCCCACCCCCCCAAAGTGGGGAAAAAACGTGGGGTCTCCTCTAAAATTCTCAACCAGACCCTTGATCCAGGCACAGGAAAGGGGGGAAATTAGTAAGCGCCCCCCCCTGTCATACCAGGCCAAATGCCCTTGACACTGGGAGGGTGCTTTTCCAAGGTCCCCCCCTGGAAAAGCACCTTGTACCCATGCCGAGGCCAGACTTTTGAAAAATCCTTTAATTGAAAAAAAACCACAACAAAGGATTTTTGACAAGTCTTTTATTAAAACAAAATCCCAAAAATTGATCCACCAACATAATCCAGGGTCAATCAGCGTTGTCCACGCTGATTACGACTCAGCTAAATAAAAAAAAACTTAAAAAATCACTTAAAAAAACCTGACACCCGTTGACCCGACCGCACTCAACAAGCTCCCGCCGCAGAATGACATTCTGACAGATGCTGACAAAATATAAAACAATTTTGTGGAGCTAGCAGTGACATCACCACTCTTGTGAATAGTCTAAACAGCAGCTCTTCGGTCCGATTGAACCGAAGGGCTCGGGAGGCCGAAGCGAGCTGAAGATACGGCTAGATCCTTCGGCAGGTAAGGGAATATATCTAAGTTCTATCTTATCAGCCTCAGCACCTATGTTGAAAGCTCATGTCCTCCATCACTTCCTTTGTGCCCTATGCTCTTCTTCCCCACTTCTGTCTAATACACCCAATCCTACCTTTTCAGTTAAAAGAATTCTTGGTGTGATGTGATGCCATTCTAAACTACCCTCAGTTGGCATGTTGGCATCTCGGCATGCACAGTTCCTGGAATTAGTATCTTTTTCATACAAATGATGGATTTTGACAAATGTCATACGTTGGTGAACTTTTTTGCAAAAAAGGACAATGTTTCTGCTACATAAAAAAATAGATTTTTGCAATATATAAATATAAATATCAAAATCAGCTGTGATCAATATTTCCAAAGAAAAAAATGCATCATTATATCGCCTTTCAGAAACATTGCCTTAGTTTCAAACATAATGTACAGCAGAGACCCCATGTGGAAATTAGAAGAATAGCTCGCTGCAGAAATTGTTGATGAAATTCTTGCATCCCACCACCATCTACTCGACATGTCTAGTAGGATCATGTTAGATTGCCTATTACGGTATGATCTCTATTGCAAAGATCTGACTTTTGTCATCTCTGACAAAAAAAAACAATGTTTGGCAGCAAAACAAAACCAGAGACTGTCATGCATAGTAACTGCCTAAGCACAAAGCAAAGATGTCAAGAAATCCATATCGTTTTCCAGAGAGAAATAAGCAATTGTTATTGTCACACCCAATTCTTCTCTGAAACTATGATACATTTATATTCATTCATTGCTAACATTGCCAAACTGCCTCACAACAGAGTTGTAACTCTGTGAGATACAGATATTTTGTTTCATTCATAACAATCCCAGATTTCCCAGGTCATCCCCAGGTTCCAGTGTCCAAGTATGAGAGTCTTCCCTGAATGTGGGTGGAGCTATAATGTAGTCAGCCAGATCTGGAATGGTTACAATAGATTAGGAGAAGCCAAGGTATTGCAGCAAAGACAATGTACTAAAAAATGTATGAGGACTCCCATTACTGATCTCCTTCTGAAAATGTTAGTTACCTGGTTGGCTCTGGTTTCTATAGTTCCTGAGACACAGACCAAGAACTAGCATGCAGCAACGAAAGTCAGTAAAATCAGAAGTCCATATCTACATACTTGTTCCAGGTCAGTGACTCGAGTATAGTAGGAAAACACTGTAT
>NW_017313460.1:0-1906 GCF_000935625.1 Nanorana parkeri
ATGTGACCAACAAATGAGGAGGAGATACTGTACACCATATTGGAAGATCCATCTCCATTCTCAGCGTTACAATGTCATCAATGTAGAAGTTCTGGTCCTCGGTGAGGTTTGGGTGGGGTGGATGCTGTATCTGGATTGGGGTCATAGGTCAGTGTGATGGTCGCACACAATTCCAGGGCAGAGCTGAGGAACTTCTTTTCGCTCCACCAACATCTATGACTCCTGAATACAAGGCTTGCAAATATTAAGCATTTTGTACTTTCTTACAGATCGACGTTTTGTTCGGAATTCCTCGGAGGGAGATCCAACTTTATCTCCAGATGTGAAGACAGAAGATGATGACATCACAAAACATTCTCCAGGAGTGAATAATATTCAACACAGACCTTCCCTTTCAGAGAGGTCAATGGGTCTCCCTAATCCTGAGGAATCTTCTGATCAATCACAGACTATGACTTCAGAACCCCATCTGAGATCTCACAGTGCGGAGAGATCAAAAGAACCATCTAAATGCAAGGAGCCTTTTTTATCTGATGGAGGTCACACAGGAGAGAGTTCATTATTATCTTTAGAGCGTGAGAAATCTCACACTAAAAGCAGAGCACCATCTAAACAGCAGAGATCTCCCCCAGGTCCTTTTTCATGTTCAGAATGCGGGAAATGTTTCATCAAAAAACGAGCCTTTCTTACACACCAGAGATGTCACACAGGTGAACGTCCTTTTTCATGTTTGGAGTGTGGGAAATGCTTCACTCACAAAGGAAACCTTCTTAGACACCAGCGAATTCACACGGGTGAGCGTCCTTATTTATGTTCAGAGTGCGGAAAATGTTTCAGTCAGAAGACCAGCCTTCTAAGTCATCACAGGGGCCACACTGGTGAGCGTCCCTATTTATGCACAGAGTGCGGAAAATGTTTCACTGAGAAAAAAGTACTCAAAAAACACCAAAGAATTCACACAGGGGAGCGTCCTTTTTCATGTCCAGAATGTGGGAAATGTTTTATTGACGGAGGAGACCTTACTAAGCACCAGAGAACTCACACAGGGGAGCGTCCTTTTTCTTGTTCAGAATGTGGGAAATGTTTCGTTCAGAAAAAAGACTTGGTTTCACACCAGAAAATTCACACCGGTGATAAACCTTACCCATGCCTGGAGTGTGGGAAAAGTTTTTTTGCAGAAACAACAGTTTCTCAAACACCAGAGAATTCACAAGAATGAGCGTCCTTTTTCTTGTTCAGAGTGCGGGCACTCTTTCACTGCCAAAGGAAACCTTCTTATACACCACAAAATTCACACGGGTGAACGTCCCTTCTCATGTTTACAATGTGGGAAATGTTTCATTCAGAAAATAGAGTTGCTTAAACACCAAAAAGTTATTCACACAGGTTACCACCCTTGTCCATGCTCAGGCTGTGGGAAACCTTTTACTTGGGAAAAAAAGCCTTGAGGGACATCTGGGAAGAAGCCATTCATACAGTCCAGAGAGCGGGAAATGTTTTATGCTTTAAAGAAATCTAATTTGACATCAGTGCACACATACCTCCTGACCTGTTAACAGATGTATGGTGACATCTAACAGTTGGGACCGCGCAATCCATAGAACAGCTTCATGATTCAGAAAATGAGTTTTTAAAGGGGAGGGGCATTCTTGCAGCTGTGACATTTCAGTTCCAGGTGAAGTCTGTTGAGTCTTCTGCTGGCTTGAGTCCAGAGTTTATCTCACTTGGCTGACTCTAAGTGCTGCTTCACACCTGGGCGTATTTCAGCGCGTAGAAATGCGCTGCAAAAACGCCCCACGTGTGGCATCGCTATCATGTGGTGATTGTATGTCAATACGTTTTAATTCATTTTAATCATGTAAATCATTATGTACCAATAAATGTCTTTCTAATTTTTTATACTGCG
>NW_017313461.1:0-1905 GCF_000935625.1 Nanorana parkeri
AGTCTGGAGTTCTGTTCTAACTATTTTTCTCATGGATGTCCGAAGCCCTAACCCTGGAATTTGTTAATAAAGTTCCTCAGCATCATATCTACAGTCTGGACCTTGCTTTTATCGGTCGCCATGGAGGGTGGTAAGTGCTAATGGGCAGCCAGTTGCTAAAACCCCCTAGACAGGCTATATGGATGACCCACCTATTCTCTATGACTCCTTAGGGGGGGTGCAACAGTGCATTAGTGCTACTGTTGCTAAATTACAAATCCCTTTGTACAAACAAAAGTAAGACAGACTTTTAGAACAATAGTCATGGATCTGTCATTGAGCAACTTTTGTTTGACTTTTGTTACTCTAAAAAGCTTACCTATTGTCTTGAATTCCTCCTGAAAAATAGCAATGCTCTTCCTGGTATGAGAGTGTGCCTAGGTACTCCTGCCTTTGACTGCTATTCTCAGGAGATCTGTAGTGAGATGTGGAGATGGTGAGATCACTGGTGTACCTGCTGGAGGTTCTGACAAGGGGGCTAGTCCTTGGCCCATTGCCTGCCTTTTTTGGGCACAACTTAAATGGAGTTTAGTTCCTCCTTAAGTCAAAATGTATAATATGTAGTCAAACTGTTTGCTTTTGGTGGTTTTTAGCATGTGTGGCTTGAAGAAACAATTTGTTTCATTAGAACATGAATATAAACGATCAAAGGGAAATATATATGAAAATAATGTTAAGTTTGGTTGGAATTAAAAATATTACTTTAAAATTTGCATTGCAGTTTTAAATTATGATTACATTTTAAAAAATAGAAAATAGATGTATGTCATATGACACTAATTATTGACTAGGAAATTATTGAAGTAATGAATGATTATTAGACTGAATAACTGATTGATTAATAAACATTACCTGGTAGTAAATTTCTGGATAAACTACAGAGTGACAAGCTGTGAAAACCTCATTTCTGGAATTCAGCTTGGCACACCAGGCGGATGCATACGGCTCTGTGTGACAAAATCACATAGTATTGTTACAACTACATAGATAATAATACCAT
Organism: Nanorana parkeri; assembly: GCF_000935625.1. NCBI lineage: Eukaryota > Metazoa > Chordata > Amphibia > Anura > Dicroglossidae > Nanorana > Nanorana parkeri. Next base: position 1,040 of record NW_017313461.1, read on the forward strand.
GAAGGAAATAATATTGCTTTCTGTTTCCATACTTACCAACATATATATTATATTTACCCACTTTCTGGGTAGTCCCATCCCAAATTCTGAGGAAACTGCCCACTCCTGGCTGTGATCCCCTCAGTTAATATCCTTTATAAGTTATTGTGCATGTAACTCAAAAAAGGAGATGCTGTGATCTTGAGGAGCAGCCTGGGACACAGCATCATCAGAACTGCCCTGGCAAATCCTTTTCTTTAAATGGGGACAACAGGGGATTTCTGTCCACTTTTGAAAGATGTTCTCTTTCCTTTTCATCTCTGGGATAATAAATGAAAGGATATCCCCCAACAGTACACAGAACTGTACTGCCAAAAAAAAAAAGAAGCGTTCTAACCATTTGCCACTTAATCCTCCTGTCCCATCGCACTCCTGACCGGACAAAAACCCAAATCCAACTGGGTGGGTGCGGTAGTGACAACGAATGCCTCCATGAAATGTAGATAGATGAAAGTAGTCACTCGCACTCCATCATATTAAAGTCAATGCTGTTTATTGACTGAGATAGCACAGTTCTCCTTAGCGACGTTTCGAGACCATGCGGTCCCGTCCTCAGGCAAACAGAGGAGTGCGAGTGACTACTTTCATCTAACCATTTGCAATTCTAACCAAAATTAAATTTAAAGTTGGGTATAGATACTCTTAAGGTGCCCGTACACTTTACAACCCTCGCAAAAGACTATTGTCTTGCGAGGGTTCTAAAGTAATTTAAAAAACGTACGATCTGCCCATTTTGGACAGGCAGATCATACTTGCGATCATCGCAAGCCCGCCCTCCTGATGAGTCGTGCGACTGTACAGTAGAAACGGTTGCACACCTTCCATAC
>NW_017313462.1:0-1904 GCF_000935625.1 Nanorana parkeri
ATAGATAGATAGATAGATAGATAGATAGATAGATTTATACACACACTGAATCCTATGATAGCAGTGTGTGTGTTGTAAATGTTTTCTAAATCAGTTGAACTAGTTTACATCTGTTTTATTTTTCTATATTTTGAAAACCTGTTCTGCCTTTTTCTGCATTTAATTGACACATATGGTGAGTTATATGATCGTTATGACTTGCATACTTTTGTATTATAAAACAGCAATGAAACAGAATATCAGCGACTCACCATGCTGAACTGCTGTTTCCACCTAATCTAGCACCATTACAATGCACACCCCATTGGCCCAATTATGTAATGAAAAGAGGAAGAGATACACATCGAGAGCCCTGTAGCCTCCCCAGAGAAATTGCAGCCAAGGTCCACACGAATCCCATCAAACCAGCCTAATTCTCTGCCTCCTCTAAATACCCCAAGCCCATTAGACCTTAATTTGCAGTCTCTCCTTGTATCCTGCAATTTAGTGATTTCATAAAAGGTATGGCTAACTTCAAAAACGCTAGAGATTAAGCCAGTGGACACAAAAGAAATCTAGTACAAATCCCCAAAACAACGTCTTGTAATGGGCTTCAACTATCATATTATCAATATGGCGTGTGGCTATTATATTTGACTCCTGACAATAGCACTTACAGGCTAAATTATGCAGATTAGAGAAGATGCTCTCAGCGATGGACATCCTGAAAAAAAACCTTCACAAGGTGGAGTTTACATTGGCCTAATAGAGACTCGTTCATCTTCTCTGATCAGCAAATGTCTGTTATTTCCTCCACAAGTAGACGCAATGGCAATAAAATCACATTTAAGTGATCCAATAGCTGCCTCTGAAACAGACATTAATATATACATTTCAGTTGTGTGGCTGGCTATATATTTATAGAGAGAGAGAGATCAAATAAGAATTTCAAATATGACCGGCAATTACATCATTAATTTCTACTGAATATGAATGATTTCTATTAATAAAAGTGTATGATGCATGTACAAGCAAGACGTCTCTTCCAATATGTTTATATCATTTTACAAATGTATAGAAAGGTATACACTGATTGGATAAATATCTATACCAGCAGCTGTATTTGGCGGCACTTTATTACAATGCAGTTAGTTGCAGGTTGTACTCATATCGCAGTATGTTTTCTCACTGTATATTCAAGCCACAATGTCAAAAAATATATGACTTTATATTTACACTATATGAACTTATTGAATTAGAACCGGCCTGTCTAAAAATGCAGAGGGCTTCAGGGTTATATTCCAAAAGTGTTTATATAACTTTACTGCTTCGAGAAATCTATGGAAGTGTGTAGGAATATACACACAGAGCAGATGTTAAAAATATACCAGCTATTTATTAAACAGGAAATGTGTGTTTCATCCATTAAACCGTGCTATTTGTCAGTCCAGCAGCTCCTATGTATGCAGTGTGTGCGTTTTTCAGCTCAACACAGGGGATGGGGTAGAGTACCTGCTTTGCTGCGCTGGGGAACAATGGAAGATTACCTACAATGCAAATGAGGGAGAGGAGTGTAGGGCAGGTTTCATCAGACTGCTGGGGATTACTCACTCGCTATCTTCTGTCCATACACACATCCTCTTGTACACACATGAACACAGAGTGTGTGTGGCACTCTGAGACTCCAGTGACGTCACACTGATCTTCGCGGATCTCCTGGAGAGAACCGAAAAAAAGCTCCCTGACTGTCTGCTGGATCTGCTCAGTGCAGCAACAGCACGTCCAGGCTGCGAATAATCGCTGGGGATCTAGTGGCTGGACTGTCACACAACCGATCGCTCTGCTGGTAAGTCTTCATTCTGCACCTGGAGGCCCCTCAATTCCAATTTAATTCTGTAATCACTTCAAACCCTTCACCCAAGAAA
>NW_017313463.1:0-1904 GCF_000935625.1 Nanorana parkeri
TAGATAGATAGATAGATAGATAGATAGATAGATATTGTATTTTATATGGGAATAATATATAACTGGGGTGGATATAAGTGATTTCCCCATTCACCGTAGAGCGTTCCGTATAATATCTGCCGTGTTGCTATATATAGTTCTGATGTGCACTTAGTGAAGACGCTTAAAATAAGCCTCAGCTCCGCAGATTATCACTCACAGCAGATGTTTTCTGGAGTCCGGTATTTTAAACTCATCTTGGTATTAGAGGCGGGGACTTATATTTTGTTCCGGAATGTAATCTCTTGGTCAGCGCTCCTCTTTATAGCAGACTTATCCATGAGAGATGACCTGGTCTTCTGGATAAGTATATGGAAACCCGACCAGTAAAATCTCATATGATCTTTAATAGGACAATGCTATGGAAAAAGTCATTAGGATCAGGGACCTGGTCATATGGAACACTGAGGATTGCAGGTGAGGTCATTGGAGGCATTGAAGATCTGGGACATGGTCACCGTGGGACAGGATACATTGGACATGGTCACCGTAGGACATGTTACATTGGACATGGTCACTGTGGGACATGGTATTTGGTCACTGTAGGACATGGTACATGGGACATGGTCACTGTGAGACTTGATACATTGGACATGGTCAGTGTAGGACATGATACATTGGACATGGTCACTGTAGGACATGATACATGGGACATGGTCACTGTGGGTCTTGATACATTGGATATGGTCACTGTGGGACATGATACATTGGACATGGTCACTGTGGGACATGATACAATGGACATGGTCACTGTGGGACATGGTACTTGGTCACTGTGGGACATGGTACATGGGACATGGTCACTGTTTGACATGGTACATTGACATGGTCACTGTAGGACATGGTACATGGGACATGGTCACTGTAGGACATGGTCACTGTGGGACTTGATATATTGGACATGGTTACTGTGGGACATGGTACATGTGGATCAGGGTCCTGGTCATAAGGAACACAGAGGATTGCAGGCAAGGTCATTGAGGGCAGTAAAAATCTGGGACATTGTCACCGTGGGACATGGTACATGGGACATGGTCACTGTAGGACATGGCACTTGGTCACTGTTGGACTTGATACATTAGGCATGATTACTGTGAGACATGGGATATGGTCACTGTAGAACATGATACATTAGGCATGGTCACTGTGGGACGTGGGACAAGGTCACTGTGGGACATGGTACATTGGATATGGTCACTGTGGGACATAGTACATGGGACAAGGTCCCCGTGGGACATGGTATATGGTGACTGTTGGACATGGTACATGGGACATGGTAATTGTGTATGGCCACTTGAGGTGGACACTTGAAGGCAAGTGGAACCAAGGGCTGACTTATAAAAACTGCTGATAGGTACTTTTTTTCAGACTCTTTAAGTCTCTTCTGTAATAAAATCTACATTGCTTCCTGTATAGGGCGATATGTGTTGGGGGTCAGGGTTGATTGGGGGAGGGGATTTAGAAGCAGGGGGTACAGAGAGGAATTTAAAAAAGAGGAGTGGTGGGGGAAGAAAGGAAGAGGGGGGACAGAGAAGTTCTGATGAAGCAGACAGGTAAAGTGTGTTGGTGGCATGGGGGCACAAGACTTCCCCCAGACACAGCGAGGAAAAGAGGGAGACCGAGTCCAGTTATCTCCACCAAACCAGCTGCTGACAAGCCTGAAGTGACTCCTCCCATCACAACTTAATACGACTTTCAAGCTGCGGGGACTCTTGCATTGCTTACATGAGCTCTCTCATTAAGGCCTGATGAAGGGTGTTTGTTTTGGATCTCCAAAACTCGTTGGCTACTCTACTGTCCCCTGACCCTACTGGAATGAAGTTGTATCTGGACCCTATTGATCGGTGTGGCGCCACAATTCCTAC
>NW_017313464.1:0-1901 GCF_000935625.1 Nanorana parkeri
AGGAGAGGAGAGATCAGGGGGGATTCTTGCAGTGTATGGGGTGTATACATTGTGCTGTCTTATTACAATAGCAGAGGCTGTTAGATCCATTGATTGGTTTCAGTACATATGGTGATCAGTGTTGATGTTGCTTCTCCTGTAGGAACAGCGAATGCTTTTTGGCGCACACAAAATAAAAGTGTTTTAGTATTTTGTTGTTATAACTACCTCAGGCCTCATTCACACTGCCAGTTATATACAGTATATGTGTTTTTTTAGGGCCTATCCAGACAAATATAAATGCATGTAATTGTGCATTTCCTGCATTTAGATGCATTCTGATCACTTGTGTTCAGCGTAAATAGAAATCTTTCCTTCTGGGGACAGTTTAGATTCCCTGAACATGTCTAAACGAATGCAAATGTGTAAATGTAAACACAAGAGAAAGGGCCCGTTCATGCCAGCCTGCATGCTAAGTACTCCTTCACACAGATGCAAAACTCCCCCCCGGAGTCCCAGCTGCTGCATTTTCGAGTCCATAGGATTGTATGTACTGCATATGCTGTATATGTGTATGGTCCTTTGCACACATATACCAGATGATTGGCTGCAGTCACTGTTCAGCCGAGAATTTTTGGCCTGGCTCCTTCCACAAAAGTCTATTGCAAAATTGAATAAATGGAGGGGCTCCAACGGGATAAAGCTTTGAGAATTTCATGCAGTGTATGGCCAGCTATAGAGTGGTAGTAACATACAGAGAATATCTTGAGTATAATTCATCAGGGTGGGGGGCAGGGAATTTGTAGACAAGGAGCCTGTGTAAATCAATGACAGGCTGACACTGTCCATATGTAATCATTCCAAGAGAGATTGCCTGTGGCTAGGGACAGGGGGGCAGCCCTGTACACAGACTGTTTGCATCCAGGGCTGCTCATCTATTCATAGCCGCAGGTATTTGCTCCATGTGCTATTACATGTGGCCAGATGCGGATCCTCTCAGCTTGCTTGTCATTGACGTGCACAGGCTGAGTGGCCACAGCTAACGGGAATCGCTTGATTTACATTTCACATTATTTATACTTTGGAAATCTTTGTGTTAGGCATGACGCCATTGATGACGTGTGGGCCGTATGCCACCAAGAGCTGAATGTAAACCTCATTGTGTGCAGAGTCCATCTCCGTGTGAGAGATCCTCCGCTCCTTACATGAGCATTATTGGTGGTGCTGAGACCAGCAATGTCTTCCTCCCTCCAGACCTGACTCACGCTGTTATCTTGGTCTGGAGACCTTCATAAACCTGCAACCCACATTTGTTGCATTAAACATTTAATACTTCATCACTGCTCATTTTTGAAGTGTACCTGTCATGAGACAAGTACTGAGCTCCCATTGAGGCTCTTGTTTTAAACGTACAACTTTCTGCCCCTGGCATCAGTACATTGAGACCTGGAACATTCACGTTGCAACAGAGTGTCAGGAAAGTCATACCTTGTCTCAGGGGCATATTATTATGGAATTCAGGAACCCATTTGTCCAATCCTGAAGCCAGCAGGATATTTTTTAGAAGCCAGAGCTCCATCGACAACAACTAGAGAAAACCTCAAAAGTTAGATGCCGGCTGTCATTTTTAAGGAGCGTTGGTGACCTGGCTCCTGTGATCTGTCCAGCCTTGCCCTATCTCTATACTTGTTTCAGGTTAGTGACTTAGAAAACATCGGCTACCTGCACACGTCCTTAAGAAATTTACTGATTGTATTTGCATGTTTTTTTCTGCCAAAAAGTTCCGACATAATGATCAGAGAAATGCTTGTGTTTACATAGGTAAACACGTATGCATTTACAGGGCTGTGGAATTTCCAGGTATCCCTGTGTGTGTTTTAAAGTAGAAGCAGGGACACCGGCACTCCAATATAAACGTGAAA
>NW_017313465.1:0-1899 GCF_000935625.1 Nanorana parkeri
CACTCGTCAACCAACATCGACAGCCGCGCACATGCGCCTCCATACTACCTTTTTACAGGAGGTTGACACTGCCAAAGCAAAAACCTTTTCTTCTTTCTTTGTGACTTTATTCAATATCCTTAATACTGTGCTGATTTGTTTTCCTCCATGACTTTACTCAAGAATTCTACACTATTCTTTGAGCTAATCTCTACATTGTGAGTCAAGTATTCCTGCTTAAAGGAAAACTATGGGGTCAGTGTTTTGCCCCATAGTTCTCCTTAGGGTAACGGGAGGACACAAACTAGCGTCCTCCCATTACCCTAAGCTCAGTATACCGCGAGCTACAGCTCGCGGTATACTGAGACGCCGCAGCCGGAGTTGATCCCGACGTAGATGATGGGATCCGCCCAGCTGCGTGAGTGACAGCTGGCTCTGCCTATCAAGAGGCAGAGCCAGCTGTACCCGCCACGTCCGTTCCGCCAGTCAGCGCTGGCAGATCGGAGCGGGGAGTGCCCAATAGGCAGAACCAGCCCACAACACAGTGGGCGCCACAGAGAATAGTGGTGGGCTGTGTGTTGGGCACCAGGGTACTATTTATTGCAGCAAGTTTGGGAAAATTGGGAATTTTGAGCACTCAGTGTTGCATTACCTTCTTAGACTCTTATTTTTTTGTGCCCGAAGGGTGGTTATTATAAATTGGAAACAACCTAGTCTACCATCTGTTTCTATTTTTGTTAAAATGGTGGAGGATATGCTTCATAAATATAAATTGATTTATTAGGCTAAAGCTTGCCCAAAAGAATGTCACTACATTTGGGGTTCTTAACCCTCGAATAGTGATGTATTGTTTTGCCCTCTCCCCTCTTCTGTAAATATTTTTTTAATTTTACCCTTGCTGCTGTAGGTTACTCAATGGTTTCTTTTTGGAGGTGGGGATGGCTGTGTGTGGTGTGTGTATGCTGTGTATTGTTCTTTTCTTGGGTTTTTGACAGTCTATGTTTTTGCAACTTGTGCTTTGCTGTTGTATTGTTCTTGTATTACTAAATAATTCTTCTAAATAAAAACCTTTAAAAAAAAAAGAAAACGAAAAATGCATTGACATTGTGTATAAAGCAAAATCTATAAACTAAGAGGTTGTAGTTGGTTGGGGGTGGGCAGTGCTGGCATTTGTAGCTTTATACACTTTTTCACTGATATACTGGATTTGCTGGGAATTTTAATAAAGTCTGCAGTATTGGAATTCTCTGGATAGTGCGGTCTGTTCGCATATGCAGGGTGCATTTGGGGCACGCTGTTAAGTATGGGCTAGGAGCCCTTATTTTGTGAAAAAAATCAAAAGCATAATAAGCCTTATGTATGATCCTGAAATGAGTCCCTCTCCACTGCTCATTGGGCGTGCACCTCCTAATGTTCTGACATCAGGACCAGCACTTTGGGAGTCCTGATGGTGGCAAAGGAATTGGAGCGGTGAGATTTCCTTTGGCTCTATATAAACGAAATGTGTCTCACATTTAAACATATATAAACGTGTCAAGTAAGGACCTGACACAATCAGATTATGTAAACAACATGAATCCATAATTTTCAAATTGCTAATTGACTTAACAAATAAAAATATAAAGAATAATCTCTGTTTTACTCTTTGGGGTGTAGACAGGCTAGTCTGTTAATTCACCAAACTTTCTAGCAGAAGGACACTTGAGAATACTGATGTGCTGGCCTCCTCTGAACCTCATTGAAAAGCATAAACCGCAAATAATTATCTGAAACCGAAACACACAGAGCTATTGAAAAAAATGACTTCTAACACTTAGCTGCTCTGATTAATTGTGATTAATCACTGTGACAATACCATATAAATAAATTGCACTATGCCTGTTTTTTTTTTTTAAACATCTTTTTATTGAAATTCCATAG
>NW_017313466.1:0-1898 GCF_000935625.1 Nanorana parkeri
CCGGCACAATTGTCGGGATCCGTTTCAGCTGCGGCGTCTTAATATACTGCGAGCAGCTGCTCGCGGTACACTGCGGCGTCTCAGCATACCGCGAGCTACAGCTCGCGGTATACTGATCCTAGGGTGACGGGAGGACGCTAGTTTGTGTCCTCCCGTTACCCTAAGGAGAACTATGGGGAAAAGACTTAACCCCATAGTTCTCCTTTAAGCTTGATGGGGGATGTGTGGGTGGTGGTCACATACCTTGATTGGTCAGTTGAGATTAGCCAGGAGGAGTCTGTTAGGGTGGTCCGAGGGGGCGGAGAGTGGTCAGGTCAGTCCAGGGTTGGCAAACGGCGATCTCAGTTCCCTACCTCCCTTGTATGTGTGTTTCTTTGTGGTCACTTCTGTGTTGGTTGATGGCGTGGTCTGTTTAGGTAGGTCTGTAGATGTGTCATGCCTCCTGTTGGACGCGTCGTTGGTACTCTGTCTAAGGAGCTAGAGGGTCCCGCAGAGAGAGGTCGAAGAGTGAGGGTAGGAGGTCTCTACGGTTAGCTTTTATGTCGTCCATGAGCCGGTGAGTTGCGGCTAGGGGCCAGTTGGTTTGCCTTCACAGAGCTCAGCCATATTGATAGGAATCCATGTTCGGTAAACTGGTATAAGTTAATGTTTTATATTATATTTTGTTATAAGAAAATTATTATATTGTATTAAATGGCTGCTACAGCCATTTTATATTCCAACTTGGTGTGGTCTCTTATTGGGTACGGGCAGGCAGTTTTGGGGAGTTGCTGTAGCAATTTAGGTGTAGTGTGATAGTGTCACGGGGGCCACGGACCTGAGGTGAGACCGAAGTAGTGGGGAGGCCTCCCTTGCATCTCGGGTCCTTGAAGTCTCTGGAGATGGAGACAGAGACTTGGTGGACACCGAGTGGCACGGGTGCCAGGGGTGCGGAGCACCGTGCAAGCCTTAGTCCGAGATCCGAGCCGATGTCAAGTCCACTCTGGCAACAAAGTACACAAGGGTTAATCAGAAGAATGGTTGAGATACAAGCCGGGGTCGGTTCCAATCTGACAGCTGAGTACAAAAGGGGCAAAGAAGTAGAATGGTCAAGGTACAAATCCGAGGTCAATGGCAGGCAGCAGTCAAATAGGTTTCCAGGTCACAACAAGTTCAGACAGATCACACACTAGCACAGGAACAAGGGGGGACTGAAGATATCGGTACTACCATTGCTTTACGTCAGTCACTTGATACCCTTCCAGTCATTAAGGAGTCCTTGGAAATGAGGAATAATTGTCTGCCTATAACCTGGCTGAGTTCTTTAAGTACCCTGGGGTGCAGGTTATCTGGTCCTAACGATTTATTTGCATTTAGTTTTTCCAGTCTTTGTTGAACCCTGGCTACTGTCAACCACTGCAGTATCTTACGCACTGAGCAACTCACATTCGTATCTCTATTAAACCCGTCTTTTTCCTGAGTGTATACTGAGGAGAAAAATTAATTTAATATCTCAGCTTTCTCCCTGTCATTTGTGTGTTTAATCTCCCGTTTTCATCTTTTATTGGGCCGACCTGCTCGTTTCTTACCCTTTTTTACTGTTTGTATATTGGTAGAATTTTTTGGGGTTCTTTTTACAGACTGGGGTGATATGCTTTTCATAATCTATTTTAGCTGCCCGGATTTCGTGTTTACATCTCTTATTACATACCTTGTAGTTCTGGAATGCCGATGCCGTCCCCTCCATCTTATATTTTATAAATGCCGGCTTCTTTTCTTTGATGTGTTTTCACATTATGAAATGTATGCTTAAAACAATCCCACTTCTGGCCAGTGTTCTGTGTTAGAAATAAGTTGCCCCATTTGTTGTCGTACACCAGATGACGCAGCTTATTGAAGTTTGCCTTTTTGAAATTTAG
>NW_017313467.1:0-1898 GCF_000935625.1 Nanorana parkeri
GTGGGCTGGGAAATGGACTTGGGGCCTCTGGATGAAGCCCTGTGGAGGGAGGCGTTGCTGTCAATTCAATAAGTTTCACCATCTGCATCACACAAATTGACGCAGCTTTATATTGTACATAGAACATATCGGACCCCTGAATTCCTACATAGGATAGGATTCAGGGAAAATTCTAAATGCCCAAAGTGTGGGGTTGAACCTGGTTCGTTAATACATCTGCTATGGCGATGCCCGAAGCTGAAACGATATTGGCAGGAAATAGTAGACATAATAAATACAGCCTTTGGAACTTTGGAGTCCATATTTCTAATAATCCCATGTTATGTATCCTGGGTATTTTTGGACCCATAAAAGTGGAATACTACACAAAGGTGGCAATAACGAGGGCTCTATTCGTAGCCCGGCGTAGTATAGCCCTTAGGTGGATTTCAGCAGCGCCTCCCACAGTAGAGGAATGGAAGAAAGAACTAGATAAAGTGGTTGGATTTGAGGGAATTATGTTCAAGCACAGAGGCACTATGGACAAATATGGTAAAATGTGGGATAAGTGGATTGAATATGGTAAAGGACCTTGGGTATAATATCTGTCGTATATCTCTCCTATTTATTATTGGTACTCTGAAGAGTAATGTGGCTTAAGAAATATGGTATGTTGAGAGGAAAATTAATTTTATAAGGAGAGGTGTGGTTGTTTTTCTTTTTTTTGTTGTTGTATGTATCGTTATCTGTTTTGTATTGCTGTTTTAATATGTAATTATTGATGTATACGTTTGTTTTATGTATTGTATTATTAAAATAAAAAGAGTATTGAATTAAAAAAAATTATTCTTCAATATACAGGAACTGAAGACATATTACTGGATGTGAGCACAGCTAATAATTATCTACAGATATCAGATGACAGGAAAACTTCAACCAGGTTATATATAGACCAGAATCACCCAGAAACTCCAGAGAGATTTCAGTATCCTCAGGTGTTGAGCAGTCGGAGTTTCTCCTCAGGGCGACATTACTGGGAAGTGGATGTCGGGGGGGGTCAGAGAGCTGGATAGTTGGGATGTGTTAACCAGTATGGAGAGGAGAGGACTGCTGTCAGACATTGGGAGGAATAACAAGTCCTGGGGATTGGACAGGACTGGTAATAAGTACTCAGTGATACATGACAATAATAAGATTCTCTTACACCCCAATATCTCCAGTAACAGAGTCAGGATATATCTGGATAATGAGGCCGGGCGGATCTCCTTTTATGATCTGTGTGACCCGATCCGACACCTCCACACCGTCACAACCACCTTCACTGAGCCCCTCCATGCCGGGTTATATGTATGGAGAGGTTGTATAAACATCTGTAGGGGGGAATCGTGAGATGTGAGAACCACGTCCAGTCTGGTGATGTCACAGTGGGAGGGGGATTGGATTGGAGGAATATTCAGCTAATTGTCCTGCAGCATTTTCTATTATAAATATAATGCTGTGAGATTTCTCCATCTCCACCCTCAACAATCACTGTGATTGGCTGGAATAACTGTCCAATTATAGTGAAGGGAATTTTATTATTTATCAACAAGATGGATAGCATCTATCCTATCTATCTATCTATCTATCTATCTATCTATCTATCTATCCTTTAATTTATATATTGTTTTCCCTTTCTTTTTCTAAACAGTAAGTTATCATATTACATCAGTAATTTCCATTCTCTTACCTCTTCACCTATGTTTTTACCCTCCTCCTATGATCTGCCCCTCCCTCTATGTTCTGCCCCTCCCTCTATGTTCTCCCCTCCTCCTCATGTGGGCACTATGTGCAGTCATGATCAGACATAGGGCAGAGATAATCCATCAGTACATAGGATGCAGTGGGGTCCCTGTGATGGGATAGGTTGGGGCAGAGGC
>NW_017313468.1:0-1895 GCF_000935625.1 Nanorana parkeri
AAATCCGAACCCACAGCTAATCAACCACACCTATTCTTATGCAGACCACTTCCCCTCAAAGGTATGTGCCAAGGTGTGTGGAATACTTAAAGATAAATTGAGATGTTTTTGAATTCTAGACAGTGGTAACTTTTTGGGGGAAGCAGGAGACAAGAGAACAGGCACTTACCATGCTAGCAGCAGCATTGAGCTGGCCCAGGAAGTTGTACACATCAGATGCAATCTGTAGACTCCCAGCAAGGCTGGCAGCTTGGTCGGCTGAAAAGTTGGCGCCCAAGGTGAAGTTCACCCTTTGTGGTATAGTGAGGAGACCTAACACATCCAGCTGAAAGCAATGGACATGGTTAAGAAATGGTTTGAAGGAACGCCTCATCTGAGAATATCCCTGCTACAAGTCAATGTTATATACTTACAGCTGTGAAGTTTCCATTAAGTTTCAGGAAATCTGAGTAGTCAAGAAACTGAGAAAAGCTCCTCAAGTTCTGATTGATCAGAGCACTACTGTTCAGGTTCTGAGAGCAGACAGATCCTGCAAAATATAAGACAATATGAATGTTGAAGTTTATGTCCAGGCATGACCCATATTTACCCCCAAACATCCCTCTACAGCATGTCCCATCATTCTTTTTTTGTTTTCTTTTACCTCGTTCCTGTAGCAAAAAAAAGCTTTTATTACTCCCTGCCACACCATCCCCAAGCTTGTAAAATTCTTACAGGGTCAGTTTTAGGGAGGACAGTTTCTAATGAGCTAGGGCACCCCCAGAATTACATATCCCAAGAGCCTGTTACCTAGGGATGGTTTTTGATATAACACAGCAACATTAATTTCTGGCAAATAAATCAATGTATGCATGTGAAGAAGGACACAAAGGGGCAGGGATAGGCGGAGCTCTGTAGTCCAGCAGGTAGAGCTGACGACGCTGGCTGGGATTTCAGTTTACCAGAGGTAATATGTTGACAAATACCAAATGGAAAGTCCCACAATGCTGCAGGCAGCCTGAGGTCATGTGATCCTGCCTGGTCTTTAAGTCACATAGAGAATCTTGGAAGCAGGATATGACTATTTCTTTAAATAAAGAGTTTAATATATTTCTGATATAACATGTTACCTTGCTTTCCCAAGAAAGGCTTCACAAATGAGCTAAAAATTGTTTGCTGTGTGGCGGGATTCATCATTTGGAATTTCATGTCCATGCCTTTAACTCTGTTAGAAACAAAGAAAAACATAGTGAAAGTGAAAATGCAGCAAAGAAACATAACGCCAGACAGGGCTGTGCAGTAGAGCAGAGCTTTGTACCTATCAGGAATGGATGGACAAGTATACAAATCTTTCGAAAGGCAACACAGCTCCTGATATGTGTTCAATCTGTATATTTTGCTATGTGCCTGGAGTTCAGCTTTAACTATGTCTTAAGTCAAACCTTTTACATTTTACCTGCCCCCAGCATTCTACACCTGTCATGATGAAGCTTTGGATTCAATGCTTCTGAGCCCCTGGGCAGGAACAGGCATAGAAATGAGGAATTCAGACACTTTCTGACACTCACTTACAGAATTCATGATTTTTAATGAATATGTAGCTAGCTTAATGGTTTTTATATATCTGATGTTCAGCTTTAAATAAACTTATGGCCCCATGCAACAAATAAAATGACACCTGTGTTGTATAGCAGAACACCTATCCACCACCCCTCTCCAGCCCCCCCACACACGGGTGCTAGATATCAGTTCCATATTGACAAAGAATGTAACACTTACACAGCCTGGTAGGAGTCACAGGTGATGTTTTGAGGGATGAGATTCAGCTGATCTGGGGTGATTTGAGGTAGGATAATGCTGAGTTTGTCCTGAAAGAGCTGGGACCAGTCTGAGCTGCTAAGGCCGGATATGTTGGC
>NW_017313469.1:0-1892 GCF_000935625.1 Nanorana parkeri
TTACCTTGAAGCATGAGAGTCAGCATGAAAGTAAGGCAAACTTCGAAAGGTGATGTATGCACATGTGGATATATCGCCTAATAGCTATTTTGGCACAATCACGGTTGTGGATTCCTATGGGAGCTTTAGTCCTCTACGTTTGGACTTTTGAATTTATATTTGATTTGGACATTTTGATTTAGTTTATGCGCATATAGTATTGTTTATCATTGTATAAAGTTATGCATGTCTTTTTTCACTCACTGAAGAGTTAAATCTGAATAGGGATTCAGAGCGCAACAAAGTTTAAGATTTATTTGTTCTATTTGACTATAAATATATCATTTATGTTTTTGCATTATTGAACAAATATAACAAAACACTTTAAGTGGCATATTTAACAGACCAAAAGTGGAGCAAATAGAAGTTCATTTTTGAGGTGTAACCTAATGTGGCCCAGAATCACCGTTGCAAGAACCCCAGCATAAAAATATATCCAGGTGGCAGAATACCCCCACCTGACAACTAACATTTTAACTCTTACTTTCCACTTTGTTGGAAATGTAACAAAGAGCCAGGAAACCATGCACACTTGTTTGGCCTGTTATTTATTATTTCTGGAATTAAATTAACTATATACTGTATATACTAATATATTAAGCGGAACCAACATCAAACTAACTCCAGGTCCTGTAATTATAATTCTGCTTTCAGATACAGTTTAACTCCAAAAAGATGAATTGACCAATTTCCTTACAGTCATCTTAAATTATTATTCCCGTACCTTTTCTAAGTGAATAGTCCAGATGATTGATCACTCTGCCTCATAAAGAAAAGAAAATGGGGACTCCATGAGAATTGTCAAAAATTCTAAACTTTGTGGGTTAAATGAGTGGAATTTCTAGAAATGTAACTCTTAACTAGCAAGTTTTTTGTTTGAGATCTATAACTTAATTGTGTCTTTTTTGTCTGTGACTATAACCATTTATTTACATTGGGTGTGAATAGCCCAATTTTTATTCCTTTACTTTTACTATTTCATGTTTCTTTACCAGTATCTGCATGCAACTACTTTTATTTACCTACACCAGTGTCTTTTGTTACTATTTTCAACACCAATAAAATATTAATGTATCAAAAAACAGCAGGCTTGACCTTGCCCTTAACAAGGTCTTGGAAAGTAAGCATAAGGATTAATACATGCTTCTGCCTAAAAAAACAAAACAAGAAATGGAGGGGTGTAGCACATAAAAGTGGCAGATCAGGCACACAGTTGTTTGAAAGGGGATGGACATTATTTGATTGCTGTTGGCACAGACTTGTTTCAGGATTATAAGAAGGAATAGAATGAGTATTGAGGGTGAAAAATTGTCTCAGAAGTAGTATCCTCATAATCAGGAGGAGTAGCAAAATGTGCTGTGTGAGAGAAATAACTTTTAAAAAATCAGATTTCATTGACATTCTGCATTTTCCCAAAAATTGCTGACAAAAAAAAAAAGATCTTGAAAATACTCACTATGCCTCTTATTAAATACCTTAGGGTACTTTCCAAAATGGGGTCATTTTGAGGGTGTTTTTTCTGTCCTTCCATTTTAAGGGTCTTAAAAATTGCAATAGTTCACATATTAACTCAATATAAAAAAATAGATTCAAATATATACACACTGTAGTTGTAGACTCTATAACTTTCACACAGACTAAATAATAAAATGATTTGGGGGGGGGGTTGTTTACCAAAGAAATGTAGCAGAATACATTTTGGCCTTCATTAATGAAGGAAGATTATTTATTATTATTTATGAATTGGCCCATGTCTTGTACTCTACGATCCAGAAATTCCGTATTCTTAGCTTACCAGTAAAATCCATTGCTTGGAGTACAGTACAAGAAATATGTCCTCTATTGCTGGCAAA
>NW_017313470.1:0-1891 GCF_000935625.1 Nanorana parkeri
AGTGCCTCACTCGCCCCATGGTAGCTACAGCCCTGATTGGTGGTCACTGAGGTGTCCCTTGCTGTGTGTCACCAGCACGGGAATTATGCAGACACCGTCAGATGGGAAATCAAGCTACTACTGCTCACTTCTCAAGGAAGCCCTAGCAACCCGCCTAGCAAACCGCAGGGCTAGTGTAGGCCTCAGATCTAGCAATGTTACCAACAATTTTAGGGACTGTGTTTTACTATTATTCATGAAGGGATCGACCGAGACATAAGCACAAGGAAATACTGTAGAATAGGTGCAAGGTGGGATGAACTGACACACAGTAAGTACAAGTTTTCATTCTTTTATTAATTCTTCATTCTAGTGGTCAAAAGCAGCATTGTGTGTATTTTAAACAAATTTTTCCCACACCTACGATTGCAGCTTTTTTCATCTTAAGAAAGTCTCTAAAGTGATATAAATTTAAAACAAACATTTGTGAAATACTGTAAACCAATTTCCACAACCGTGCATGGTGTTTACACTCTGAGCTCATCAGTCTGAGTACATCATGGCAGACGTCTATTTCAGGACTTTAAGATACTAGGGGTTGAAAAGAAAACTGAAACAATTATACATTTATAAATTAACAATTACATGATGATGAAAATGTTGGTAGTAAAATCATTGCTGAATAACAGGGTGTTGGCTCCAAGAAGACGAACCACTGACTAAAATTGTAACTACACTTTTTCACCCTGTGTGTAGTTATGTCTTTTCTATGTCCGTTATCATTCAGGGAAATCTAACTCATGCCAGAGATGGTGGTATTGTTAATAAACCCCTGAAAGTCTTGATTGTCAATAACATTATTTAGTTGTTGATGATAACCTCCATGGTTGGTGCTTTTTAGAACAGAATAAAAAGTCAATTAGGAAATAAGCATTTTAGGACCAAGTAAACTTAAGCAACCTGTCCCAGTTGGCAGTGCCAGCCATAATCAGATCATGACAGAATAATATATCCTGCCCTTGGTGGAAAAGTTTCTCTGGGCTTTATATAATAATATCATGCAGTAGCACATAGCAACCAATCAAATACCATTAGTTTGATTACACTAAAGTGCTGAAAGCAGATATCTGGTTGCTCCAGGTTACTGAAATTTACTACACTGAAAGGTGGCTATTGCATAGTTAATAATATTTTTTGATATGTGTGCTACTATCATAAGACACAGAAGATATTTGTCAAGAAATGAAACTAAAAGTGAGCATTTGCTAAAAAAGTAGAGATACTATACTCATTATTTCTGACTGATTGTTTCTGCTTACCTCGATGGAATGGTAATCATTCCAATGGAGGCTCTTGTAAGGCTGGCTAGTAGAAGATATTCACACGGTTGGCCTGAAATGTTTGGGTGGACAGTGGTTCCTGGAAGGATAGTAATACCAGCCACAAAATAGTATAGTCCACCTTCTAAGAGAAGAGGTACAAATTAGAAGTTAGAAAAATAACTGTCATGCAGATAATTATTTGATCATTATTTTCTTACCCAACCACTCAAATAGAAATATGTTTTTAAACCCTATACTTAACATATACGAGGCACAAGGCCACTATGTTACAGTCAGTGAAACTGAAATGCAGGGTGAAATAATTCATGTCAGGCTCCTTCCACGAATGGTCCCCCCTCCTCATCTAGAGACTCCACCACTCTGTGTCTTTTTTTGTATACTTTTCAATGTCTTTTTGCTGGTCACATGACACACATACTTTGTGGGGTAAAAAACAGGTTAAGTGTTAAGTATTGCACCTTTTTTTATTTAGCTGGATATGGTCTTATAATTATAAAAGTCCCTGAATCCCTGAATATGATGGCAAAGTCTAAGGCAGTGGTTCTCAACCTGTGGGTCGCGACCCAAAA
>NW_017313471.1:0-652 GCF_000935625.1 Nanorana parkeri
GTCATTATAGACAGATGGCAGGTGGGCCAGCAATCAGAGTTGCAGTAATCTCATTAAAGGCAGAAGGCAGTTGGGCCAGAGATTAGAGGTGCATACCAGCCATCAGGTTTGCAGTAATGTCATTATAGGCAGACGGCAGTTGGGCCAGAGATTAGAGGGGCATACCAGCCATCAGGTTTGCAGTAATGTCATTATAGGCAGAGGGCAGTTGGGCCAGAGATTAGAGGGGCATACCAGCCATCAGGTTTGCAGTAATGTCATTATAGGCAGAGGGCAGTTGGGCCAGAGATTAGAGGTGCATACCAGCAATCAGAGTTGCAGTAATGCCATTATAGACAGACGCCAGTTGGGCCAGAGATTAGGGGTGTTTACCAGCAATCAGAGTTGCAGTAATGCCATTATAGACAGATGGCAGTTGGGCCAGAGATTAAGGGTGCATACCAGCAATCAGAGTTGCAGTAATGTCATTATAGACAGACGGCAGTTGGGCCAGAGATTAGAGGTGCATACCAGCAATCAGAGTTGCAGTGATGTCAATATAGACAGAAGGCAGTTGGGCCAGAGATTAGAGGTGCATACCAGCAATCAGAGTTACAGTAATGTCATTATAGACAGACGGCAGTTGGGCCAGAGATTAGGGGTGCATACCAGC
>NW_017313471.1:1407-1890 GCF_000935625.1 Nanorana parkeri
AGATGCATACCAGCAATCAGAGTTGCAAGTTGCAGTAATGTCATTGAAGGCAGTTGGGCCAGAGATTAGTGGTGCATACCAGCAATCAGAGTTGCAGTAATGTCATTAAAGGCAGAAGGCAGTTGGGTCAGAGATTAGGGGTGCACACCAGCAATCAGAGTTGCAGTAATGTCATTATAGACAGAAGGCAGTTGGGCCAGAGATTAGGGGTGCATACCAGCAATCAGAGTTGCAATAATGTCATTATAGACAGAAGGCTTTTGGGCCAGAGATTAGGGGTGCATACCAGCAATCAGAGATGCAGTAATGCCATTATAGACGGACGGCAGTTGGGCCAGAGATTAGAGGTGCATACCAGCCATCAGATTTGCAGTAATGTCATTATAGACAGACAGCAGTTGGGTAAGAGATTCGGGGTGTTTACCAGCATTTAGAGTTACAATAATGTCATTAAAGGCAGAAGGCAGTTGGGCCAGAGATTAG
>NW_017313472.1:0-1888 GCF_000935625.1 Nanorana parkeri
ATAGTCCTTGCTGAAGCTGGGGATGAAGGAGGTAGTGGAGAACGAATTGCAGGGCTGGAGAGAAGTCAAAGCAGGATGTGCTGGTGGTTTTGGAGGGGCTCTGTCCGGCCCAATAAGAGGAAGAGGTTCGGTGCTGGGATACAGGAACTTGCCTGGCGTCTTCACACTTGCTCGAACGTCAGGCAAGTGTAACGTTCAGCCTTAACAAGGGAGTGGGGGAGGAGTCCTGGAACGAGGAACAGGTGAGTGATCGAGTGCACCTGTTACACTATATTCTATCCAGAGGTCTTCAAGATGCCGTCCGCAGAAGGTAGCTGGCGGGCCTTCTTCTGAAGATCCCTGGGTAAGGTAGGAAGGGGATAGGGAGGGCTAAGTTTCCCCCCAGAGGAGAGAGTGAACCTTTGCGTGACAGGCTCTTTCCCTCCACTTGGATGAGCAAGTGAAGCTGTGCATCTCTGGTGAGAGTGGAGATGCACCCTGGAGCATAGTTGCTGCGCGTGAAGAGCTGGCCAGGCTCCTAGATTCAATCCAGAAGTCTTCAAGATGCCGTCCGCAGAAGGTAGCTGGCGGGCCTTCTTCTGAAGATCCCTGGGTAAGATAGGAAGGTGATAGGAAGGGCTAAGTTTTCCCCAGAGGAGAGAGTGAACATTAGCGTGACAGGCTCTTTCCCTCCACCTGCCTGAGCGAGTGAAGCTGTGCATCTCTGGTGAGAGTGGAGATGCACCCTGGAGCATAGTTGCTGCGCGTGAAGAGCTGGCAGGGGTTCTATATTCAATCCAGAGGTCTTCAAGATGCCGTTCGCAGACTGTAGATGGCGGGCCTTCTTCTAAAGATCCCTTCGGTGAGATAGGAAGGTGATAGCAAGGGCTAAGTTTTCCGCACAGGAGACAGTGAACCTTGGGATGACAGGCTCTTTCCCTCCACTTGGATGAGCGAGTGAAGCTTTGCATCTCTGGTGAGAGTGGAGATGCACCCCGGAGCATAGTTGCTGCGCATGAAGAGCTGGCAGGGCTCCTATATTCAATCGAGAGGTCTTGAAGGTGCCGGAGTTTCCCCCCAGAGGAGAGAGTGAACCTTTGCGCGACAGGCTCTTTCCCTCCACTTGGATGAGCGAGTGAAGCTTTGCATCTCAGGTGAGAGTGGAGATGCACCCTGGAGCATCATAGCTGCGCGTGACGAGCTGGCCAGGCTCCTAGATTCAATCCAGTGGTCTTCAAGATGCCGTTCGCAGAAGGTAGCTGGCGGGCCTTCTTTTGAAGATCCCTGGGTAAGGTAGGAAGGGGATTGGAAGGGCTAAGTTTCCCCCCAGAGGAGAGAGTGAACCTTTGCGCGACAGGCTCTTTCCCTGCACTTGGATGAGCGAGTGAAGCTCTGCATCTCTGGTGAGAGTGGAGATGCACCCTGGAGCATAGTTGCTGCGCGTGAAGAGCTGGCAGGGCTCCTATATTCAATCCAGAGGTCTTGAAGGTGCCGGAGTTTCCCCCCAGAGGAGAGAGTGAACCTTTGCGTGACATGCTCTTTCCCTCTACTTGGATGAGCGAGTGAAGCTGTGCATCACTGGTGAGAGTGGAGATGCACCCTGGAGCATAGTAGCTGCGCGTGACGAGCTGGCCAGACTCCTAGATTCAATCCAGAGGTGTTTAAGATGCCGTCCGCAGAAGGTAGCTGGCGGACCGCCTTCTCAAGATCCGTGGCTAAGGTAGGAAGGTGATAGGGAGGGCTAATATTCCCCCCAGAGGAGAGAGTCAACATTAGCGTGACAGGCTATTTCCTTCCACTTGGATGAGCGTGTGAAGCTGTGCATCTCTGGTGAGAGTGGAGATGCACCCTGAAGCATCATAGCTGTGCTTGACGAGCTGGCCAGGCTCCTATATTCAATCCAGAGGTC
>NW_017313473.1:0-1594 GCF_000935625.1 Nanorana parkeri
GAATGTTAGGGGAGGGTGAATGTTAGGGGGAGGTGAATGTTAGGGGGAGGTGAATGTTAGGGGAGGGTGAATGTTAGGGGAGGGTGAATGTTAGGGGGAGGTGAATGTTGTTAGGGGGAGGTGAATGTTAGGGGAGGGTGAATCCACAGCAGGAAGTGGGATAGAGGAGCGGCCGTACCTCGTATTTATACACCTCGATCTTGTGTGTCTGGGATCCGGTCCGGAGATCTGATGATGGAGCACAGGGAGAGTGAATGATGATGGAGCACAGGGAGAGTGAATGATGATAGAGCACAGGGAGAGTGAAGGATGATAGAGCACAGGGAGAGTGAATGATGATGGAGCACAGGGAGAGTGAAGGATGATAGAGCACAGGGAGAGTGAAGGATGATAGAGCACAGGGAGAGTGAAGGATGATGGAGCACAGGGAGAGTGAATGATGATAGAGCACAGGGAGAGTGAATGATGATAGAGCACAGGGAGAGTGAATGATGATAGAGCACAGGGAGAGTGAATGATGATGGAGCACAGGGAGAGTGAAGGATGATAGAGCACAGGGAGAGTGAATGATGATAGAGCACAGGGAGAGTGAATGATGATAGAGCACAGGGAGAGTGAATGATGATAGAGCACAGGGAGAGTGAATGATGATGGAGCACAGGGAGAGTGAAGGATGATAGAGCACAGGGAGAGTGAAGGATGATGGAGCACAGGGAGAGTGAAGGATGATGGAGCACAGGGAGAGTGAATGATGATGGAGCACAGGGAGAGTGAAGGATGATGGAGCACAGGGAGAGTGAAGGATGATGGAGCACAGGGAGAGTGAAGGATGATGGAGCACAGGGAGAGTGAAGGATGATGGAGCACAGGGAGAGTGAAGGATGATGGAGCACAGGGAGAGTGAAGGATGATGGAGCACAGGGAGAGTGAAGGATGATGGAGCACAGGGAGAGTGAAGGATGATGGAGCACAGGGAGAGTGAAGGATGATGGAGCACAGGGAGAGTGAAGGATGATGGAGCACAGGGAGAGTGAAGGATGATGGAGCACAGGGAGAGTGAAGGATGATGGAGCACAGGGAGAGTGAAGGATGATGGAGCACAGGGAGAGTGAAGGATGATGGAGCACAGGGAGAGTGAAGGATGATGGAGCACAGGGAGAGTGAAGGATGATGGAGCACAGGGAGAGTGAAGGATGATGGAGCACAGGGAGAGTGAAGGATGATGGAGCACAGGGAGAGTGAAGGATGATGGAGCACAGGGAGAGTGAAGGATGATAGAGCACAGGGAGAGTGAAGGATGATGGAGCACAGGGAGAGTGAAGGATGATGGAGCACAGGGAGAGTGAAGGATGATGGAGCACAGGGAGAGTGAAGGATGATGGAGCACAGGGAGAGTGAAGGATGAGTGAATGATGATGGAGCACAGGGAGAGTGAATGATGATGATGGAGAAGTATGAGCGGCGCATCGTCACTCACCCCAGAGCCGGACCGAGCCGTCCTCGCTCCCCGACACACATTCCCTCTGCTGCTCCCGCAATGCCAAGCAATGGATGTAATCCTCGTGTCCCCGGAGCGCCATCTGCAGGACGAGTG
>NW_017313473.1:1619-1885 GCF_000935625.1 Nanorana parkeri
GGGGGGGGGAGGGGACACCGGCGATATAACGGTTTTGGGACGCAGTTGTTGGTCATTATGAAGATAACAGAAGAGAAGGAAACTCCTCCCCCTTCTCTCCAAGAAACATTCGTCTCCGGACACATTGTATCCCTGATGATGTCACTGATGATGTCACTTTACAAAAGAAATTTGTTTTTGTGCAGGACGGACTGACACCCCGGACAGACCTCCCCCCTCTCTGACTGCAGGACGGACTGACACCCCGGACAGACCTCCCCCCTCTC
>NW_017313474.1:0-1884 GCF_000935625.1 Nanorana parkeri
GCAACTTAAAAGGTGAAACTAATATATGAGATAGACTCAAGGTAAGGTAACCATGCAAAGCAAGATAATTCAAGCCGTGATTTGTCATCATTGTGATGATTATGGCTTACAGCTCATGAAAACCCCAAGAACCCCAAATCCACAACCTCAAAAAAGTAGATTATTACATGCAATCAATAAAACAAGGATTGTACATAGAACAATATCGGACCTCTGAAAAGTACAAGCATGCATATGTACTCAGTACTTGGTTTGGGCCCCTTTTGCAGCACTTACTGCAATTACTTTTGCACGATATTCTAATTATTCGAGTTTCACCTGTATATTATATAAAGGGTTATACGTTATACTGATAGGGACTGCCACAGGTGCAAACAAAATCTCTGGGTCACTCTGCACTGCCCAGGGGGTATTGTCACTATGAATACATGAATACTAATGAATTGGGGGAGGGGGGGCTTAGAGTTTCTACAGAGCATTGTGGGAAATGTAGTTTTCCACACGCTATGTTGTAGTGCCAACTGGGCACAGCAGCCTGTGATCGACACAGAGCACAGAGGCAGCTATTTCAAAAAAGGAGACTGAGAGGACAGCTAAAAAAAAGTATGTTTTGTGTTCATATACAGCAACTGTATATTACTTGGTGTACTTTGCTGGCTTGTTTTTTAAAAAAAAACATAGATCCCCTAAAGGTGGAAATGGGCTTTATGCACCTGTGATCTAATGGAAAGCCGTATATGTCTGGGTTAATAATACCAACCTGTGAGTGGGTGAGGTTGAAGATCAACATAAAGGCTGCTCCAGCCCACTCTGCGAAAATTCTGATGATGTTGGAAATCTAAAAAACAAAAAACAAAATGTTTAGTAAATTTTATAACTCAACTTCTTGTTGTGCAATGACATGAACTTATAGTCGCTGGGGATTGTATGAAATGTGGGAATGCAGCTCATTATATGCAGAAGGGGTGTATGTAGTGGAGGTCATGTCTAATAAGCTGTCAGAGGGAAGCCAACACATTCCTGGGCAGAAGAGGATGAGGAGGTCTCCAGGCTGTAACCATGATATGCTATCAGAGGACTTCATACCAATGAGGCCTCCATATAATTTAGGCATTATTTCCTGCAAAGCCGGTTTTGGCCACACGAACCGGCAGCAGCTAATCTTGCAGTTTGTATGCGGCCATAACACATAACATCTAAATGCAGCAGCCTGCGCACCTCATCTGCCCAACTGAATGCGGCCTTACAGGTGCAGTTGACCTCCTTAAAAGAGAACTATTGTCAAACCTTTTTAGACCTTAGTTCTCTTTAGTGTCATAGGAGGATATTTGCTATGTCCTCCAGTGACCCAAAATGAATCATATAGCCGGCCATTGCCCGCTATATGCTGACAGCGCAGAGTTTCTCTGTGGCCGGGAAAGACCCAGACAATACTGTCATATACGGGATGAACGGAGAGGGTAGAGGAGTTCCCTGTGGGGACTGTCAGTCTCTGCTCTCTGCAGGAAGATCGGGAACTGAGCCATCAGCGGTATGTGATCGCTCAGTTCTTGATCTATAGAGCTGATGCGTGACCGCTGCAGAATCACACGGCGGCTCTAATTATGGGGATGAATGTATTTCACTCTCCCCATAATTCACCTTTTCCTATGCAACATCAATTTGCTTCAAGCTGCTTTTGCATCCCCATTGATTTAAATGGAGCGTAAAGCAGTTAGTGACAACAACCCATGTATACCGGATCTTACATACCTGAAGACAATCGCTGGAAAACCTAGCACATATTGCATCAGACACGCCAACTGAAAGAGAAAATGAAGAAAAAGATTAGTTTTGGTTTATTGCATTGTTACACGAGGCCTACTATATCTACACTACTCTTGG
>NW_017313475.1:0-1882 GCF_000935625.1 Nanorana parkeri
AAATTGAAAAAAGGGCCTCAGTCATGAAGGGGTTAAACTAGGAATATGCACCGAATGAGGGTCAGACAAATCGTAGATTAAACGGGATTTATTTGAAAATGTTCCACAAACCAGGCCAATAGGGCTAATTATCCACATTTGAAATGGAGGTTCTGCAAAGGGGCCTATCATTAACCCTTTGTCTAGTTCTACCTGCAAAAGTGAATCAATATCAGGTTATGTCAGTGCTGATCTTAGATTGTCACACTCGTATGGCGATTGTGGTAAAACGCAAGTAGTGTGGGATCTGGGTATAACTGCAGACATGCAGCTAGTGCTTTAATATTCACCTGGCCTAGTCATAATGGTTGCCCAGCTTTAATCGTACAGTTAGCCCTGGGATGAGCTCTGAAACAGGCAGAGCATATATGTAGGAGACGACATTGTGGGTAATTACAAGTTTTGTAATTGAAATTGTTACAAATCTGCACCCTGCCAAGACACTGAATAGGCCTGCCTAATTTGTCAAACTGTACAGGTGCCGAATTCGACAGAGTAGGTAATAAAGCTGTGGGCTTCTATGTATTTGCAGTGTCGGGTAGTGTTGGAGTAGGACACCAATTAGCTGTGTTTGCAGATGATTGACATATGGTACAGACAGGGGATTTAAGACCTGCAAAGTGCCTGCAAAACAGCTCTGTGTCAATTTTCCCCCAGTTAGTGATAAATTGGAACTGTGACAAAGCTGCCGCGCTTTAGCTAACACAGCCCGATGATAATCATAGAAGGCATAACCTCCGTATTTATACCCCAGATCACCACCACTAAATGTAAATATGCGTCTAACTCTTCCCTCTTATCAGGACTAACAAAACAACAAACTACATCTCTTTAAATGCTGAATGCCAGCACAAACTCAGGTATAGACAGCTTACGACTTAATCTGGGATCTCTGGCCGTTAAATTAACAGACGCGTTCCCACAAACATATGGCTTGTTTTCGTCCACATCATGCGCTGCAATGTGAAGTGATGCCAAATTCACATCTTTACCCTCTAGCATGTCTTTTCTCAAATTAGCTAGCACAAAGTGTGCTGGGGTAGCGGTAGGAGGAGAGGTCACTGTACTTGTAACACTTGAAAGTATGGTGCTGGAAGACTCGGGAGGGACCAGGGAAGTGCTAGGCGTATTCTGGGCAACAGCTACAGGAATGGACGTTGCCTGCTTTTCTAAAGTTTCTGTCCTATGCTGTAAGTCATGTAAGGATGTGGTAATGATATTCAGGGTTGAATGGATCTGTGTGAGTGATGTAGTCAATGTTTGCAATGAGACCTGCTCAGTGCTAGCAGCAGCCGTGGGAAACAATCATTTAAAAAGTTCTGCCTTCCTTGCTGTAGATGGGAAGGGAATGCCACTCCGTTGCACCTCCACAAAAAGCTTAGGTATAGTCCATGACCTATGTGACGGGGCGCTTCCATGCTCAGAACCTCTGGCTGGAGTTGCTGGAAGTGACTCAAAGTCCTCACTGTCAGAAACGAGCAACATATCTACTCCGATGTACTGAAAATACATGAAATTAGGGGAGTAACACACCCTCTACAACACGTTCAACAGAGACCACAGACTTTAGGAGGAGACAAAAAGAGGATCCTATAGATTTCTGGAGACAGGTGTACGTGCGTGGACAATATGCAGACGAGAAGATCTATTTTTGGCTTATAGGTCAATTAACAACAGCTCTCAGTCCCCATTTAGACTAGAAAACCTGTCTAGTCACATATATCCAAGGCAGAGTCTACCTGTGGCAAACCAGGTTATAAATGACAAATCTCGTCCCAAACTCCAGCCTTTTTGGTCCCGGCTAATAGAATTGATTGAAGAGATTACAACAATTGTATTGCCC
>NW_017313476.1:0-1880 GCF_000935625.1 Nanorana parkeri
ACAGAGGGGAGTCACAGGGGCGTGTCACAGGGGGGAGTCACAGGGGGGAGTTCCTGCACAGAACTCCTGATCAGGAAATTGGACTGCAAGCACACAGACCCATATCTCCCAATTGGAGGTCCGGGCTCCAGGATGTGTTCCACTGACAATGTCCCGGGGGGAAGGTAGACGTCCTAGTAACAATGTGGTCATTAGTCTGTCCCTCAGAACCCTCAGACAGCGACGGTGATGCGGCGCAGTAACTCAGTCCTGGAGACAGAAGATCGGAAGGAGCGTCTGCCAGTATCTGATCAGAGGAGGCCACGCCCGGGCCAGCTCAGAGCTAGGAGGATTGTGAAACGCATTCTCTCTCCATCCTGCGACGCAGACAGGAAGTAGTTTTAGGGGAGGAAAGGCATGGAGCCGGTTGTCCTGATAGGAAGGAGCCACCAGTGTATCCATTGCTTGCACTAAAGGATCCCAATACTTGGGGCCAGACCTGTCTACTTTGTTTGTGAACCTGGAGAGCCGGTCCCCGCCTGTATCATAGGATGTGGAAGACTTCCAGGTGTAGGGAACAACTCCAGGCACTGCTGGCTATCTGGGATGTACGTGGCGGGCAAGGCTGTAACATGAAGTTCTGCCCAGGACAGGCTCCACGCGACCTCTGATGCTTGATGTATGCCGTAGCGGTGGTATTGTCCAGATGGGAAGTCCAGCACTGTAGGTAGACCTAAATCACCCCAAAGTTTCGCAATGTTGTTTAGGAGGTGAGATTCCTCCATTCAAGGTGTCCAAGCCTGAGAGACTGGCACCCATTGTGAGGCTCTTCCAAAGAACCGGAAGGAAGGACTTCCCTGACTCCAGAGCGAGATTCCTACGCCACCAGGTTAGGGAAAACCTGGTCCTCGTACCATCCAAATGAGTCTGTCCAAGGACTAGACTGACATGTTGTAGTGGTCTCCGTCCTGTGGGGCGGTCTCCTAGGAGGCTACCATGCAGAAGCCAACGGTTGGATTGAAGAGTCGGAATGGGTGAAACGTTTCTCCTAACTTGTCTCCAATAAGTCCCAGATACTCCAAGCAATGCGTGATCCGGGACTCCGTGGAAGCTCTGTAAGGTCTATACGGCTACATTGTTTGCCTGTGAAAGCCAAGGGCACGCTTAGCAGAAGGCCCACAACAGGGGTGCCCTTGGAGCGCAGCAAAGCTACAACAGGGACCAGCAGCTTGAGGACGATAGACAGGGGCCCCACAGCAAAGCAATCCCTGGTGTGCGGACACATGATGTCCACGTTCTAACCAACCTGGTGACTGGGATGCAATGCCGGCATTTGGAGCCTTGAGATCTGGGGGAGGGAGGAGCAGTGCTGATGTCCTCCTCCAGAAGAGCCTCCGAGCTGTACGGAGGCTGGTGACAGAGGCTGGGAGTAGAACTGGAAGCCCCTGGAGACCACCCCCAGCACCTAAGCATCTCATATGCCGGCTGTCCACAAAGGTTACAAGAAAGTAGGCGGGGACTCCGGAGGCTGAGCAGGATTTCTCTCAGGGACTTGGCTCGGGGTTTGCGGCTGGACTGGAAAGTACGTACTCTTACCCCCGGGGACATCTTTCTGGAGGGCGGCTCCACATCCTGTCCCTCAGTCAGAGGCTCCGCCTCCCATTCCACACACCAATCCTGGAGATTTCTAGTGCTATCCAGGGATCGGTTCTGGTCCGACATACTAAGCTAACAGCCGCTACTGGACCTGCCAGTGAGAAAGGAGGCCTCCAACTGCTTGTCAATGGGGTCCATAGAGCCTGATGCATCCTGGGTAGAGCTGAGATACCTCTACTGAGGGGGAAGCACACAAGACTGTCGCCCCATCCGAGAGTGAAGACCCCCACCCCATCCCAGAGTGA
>NW_017313477.1:0-244 GCF_000935625.1 Nanorana parkeri
TATATATCAGGAGAGGAGAGTCATAGAGGAAGGAGCAGAGTATCTCATTGTGTCCCTGGTTCTGTATATGAAGGTGAAGGAGTTGGAGGATCAGTTGGCGGAGGATCGGCTCCGGAAGGAGGTTCAGAGTCTGAAGAAGCAGCTGGAGATAATGGAGGAGGAGAAGAAGGATCTGGAAGTGAAGCTGCAGAGTTCGGAGTCATCAGTGAAGAACCTGAAACACTCCGGTACAGAGATTTCTTAT
>NW_017313477.1:279-1879 GCF_000935625.1 Nanorana parkeri
GCCGGTGTGGAACCCCAAGTCTCATGGGGCATTGCAAGACTGACAGTGACTGGCATGACTCCCAGAGGCAGAGGCTTGCTGGGATTTGTAGTTGAAGCCAAGCTGGAGGGTCAGAGTTGCACGCCGCACTGTAAGGATTGCTGTAGCCCGCTGTACCGGGAGACACTCACCTGTTATGAAGGAACAGGATGTGATTTACATCACTTCCTGTTCATTCATGACTTTCTAAATGGGGAGAAGCACTCAGTTCAGAGGCTCCTCCCCATTCAGAAACCGCTGATAGTAAATATGAATGGGGAGGAGCCTCTGTACTGAGCGCTTCCCATTGATTGAGTGCTGAGGCTGCAGAAAAAGACATTGCGGACTCTCTGTCTCTCAGGATTTGGTGTCCTCAAATTTCTTTTTCTATTTTAAAAGGTAAATGTCCGGGGGTGTGACCCCCAATATTTCCCTGAAGCCCCTCCCCCAACAGTAATAAATAAATAATACAAATAATGTAAAAATGTAAAGAAATATTTATAAAAGTAAAAACTGCCCCCCCCCTCCCCTCCCCCCACACACATATTATTAGATTAATTTCAGTTGAAATGAACGAAAACTAAAAACATTTCATCAAACAAAACACATTTTTCTGCTATTTTAGATTCAGCGATTGGCGTGTTCTGGAGGCGGGGCTCATGACGTCATATGACACGGCACGTGCTGGGCGCCGCCATCTTGGTTTGTCTAGGTATACAACAAGATGGCGGCGCCTATATCGGCGTGTGACGTCACCTGCCGCCACGCATGCATGGCGTCATGTAACGTCATGCTCCCCGCCTCCAAGATGGCCGCCGCACATTCTCAAACAATTTATTATGATAATTATTATGCGCCGGATACATTTCTGGTATATTGGGACATGTAGTAGTTCATGTATGTTACACGGAGTCGGGTTTTGTGTTCTGTCTTTTATCTTTACTTTTCTAGATGCACTGACTGGAAGAAAGGGATCGGCATGACGACCTGACACTCTATTGTTATAGACGCCATTGTAGTCTGACATCTATTGTGTTATGTGATAAGAATTATTATATTGCGCCGACAAGTTTAATACCTTTGTATCAAAGTTTTATTTTTATCATACTTTTTATTATGTTTCTTTGCGGCTTCACAAAATGGGTGTGGCCACTGAGGGGGTGTGGTTACTGAGGGGTGTGTGGTTACTGAGGGGGTGTGGTTACTGAGGGGTGTGTGGCCACTGAGGGGTGTGTGGCCACTGAGGGGTGTGGTCATGGAGGGGTGTGGTCACAGAGGGCTATGTGGCCACTGAGGGGTGTGGTCATGGAGGGGTGTGGTCACTGAGGGGCACTGTAAAGCTTTCTCGCACATGGCGTCTAAAGGCCTAAGGCCGGCCCTGCTTGTACGGGTGATATAAGAGGATGACATGATGATATTCCTGGGATTCCGGAGCTGAGGAAGTGGTCAGGATGAGTTCTGGGAGGTAAAGAAGTGAATTTGGATGAGGGGGTCGTGTATTGCCCTATTTGGGGTAGTGAGATCCACGTGTCAGGTGCAGCTCAGGGGAGATCGGCAGGTCAGGGGAGATCGGCAGGTCAGG
>NW_017313478.1:0-1878 GCF_000935625.1 Nanorana parkeri
ACCTCTTTTATAAAGCCTACAAAAAGATTGTTGTTGGTATGGTTTTATATTTGACATATGTATGAGCTAGATTAGATAGTTAGATAAACTAAACACTTTATTCTTTTTGCTTTCAGTTACTTTTTGGTCACCTAATAAAACAATATCTAAAGATGTACTGTATATTATCACGCATGGTCAAGATTTAAACTAGAAATTAAATAACCATAACTGGCATTTTGTTTCAGTAACTGTCAATTATACAGTAAGTACATTCGGCAATAGAATAGATGAGTAATATGAGAAAAGGCAAAGCAGTGTGATTATATCAGGGACATGTGATTTGTCAATGAAGGAACAACACCAACATCAATAAAGGAAGAGCATCAGGGACTTCAGAAACTGTTGCATAGAGCATTATACTATGAAGGTGTGCTAGCACTTCGGGACTATTCAGACTCTGCCATTCTTGTGGGTTGCGGTAACGCTCAAAGTGTTGTGCGTTAATGTGTATTGTGTTAATGTGCATTGCATTAAGCAGCCCAATCATTTTAAATGGGCTACTAACACACCAGAATGGACAAAAAAGTGCATGCAGCATGTTTTCCATTGCAGAGCACCACAATTCCATGAGTTGGGGTGCACCTGAAAACGTATTTTCGTTCAAAATGAATGACACCACGACACACATGAATGTAATGTGTTTTGCAGTAACATACAACACATGTTACATGATTGGAAGGCTTCCAGATCCTGATAAGGCCCACTCCCTCCACAAACCCCCACATCCCTTTTGGAGGACAGGATGTGAGGATGAGGTCTTTGTCTCTATCAACATGGATCCCCAGCTGGTAACACAAAAATGTTACTCACGAGGACAAAAAGAAATGATCTGGAAATAACATTTCTGGTGTATTTCTGTACACTAATTTATAGTGTAGCGTTAAGGAAAGGATACATCAGTGGATGCCGAGAAAATGCAGAGAGTAGATTGGACATGGATAGATGTAGAGCAGAAAATGACCAGAAAGGGGAATGCACATGGATACACATAGTGGAGAAGGATCTTTGAGAGATGGAGAGTAGGCATGCATGGAAGAGGAACGCAGCTATGGATGAACAAAGGAGAAAGAACACAAGGAAAATGGAGAAGAATAATCAAAGGAATGTCCTCTGTCCGTGTAAAAAGTGCACACAATCTCAAAACGAATGCTGAACCACCATGACATTTATTGGACACTGTAAAGCAGCTTCAGATCTCCCTATCCAAGTCTTGCTGTCTGGTTGCTTTAAGTGTGACACAGTGGTGGGACTGCATCTACAGAGCTAAAATGTCACAAACCAAGTATACCGGACTGAACTGGGTTCACAGAAGAGCAGAGTCTAAGGGACAGATGACATTCATTAAGCTGCGCCCTGCAGCATACAAGGAGTAGCTATAGCTAGTTTCAAGGACTGGTAAGAAGCAGAGTTCACAAGGGTTGTACAGTGCAGATGACACCACATAGCTCACATCATAGAGCCGGGGGAAAGAGGAACCAAAGAAGAGAATTGCAGAGGACAGCACACAATTTAAGGAATATGGCCACAGTGGAGAAGGAGCCACAGTTAAGTAGTGAGAGAGTAAAGATGACAGCACATAATTTGCAGTACAGAGCCAGAGGAAAGAGGGAGACATAGTGAAGCAGTGGAACGGTGAAGATTACAGCTAGCAGCCTGCAGCACAGAGTGAA
The DNA here is from genome assembly GCF_000935625.1 of Nanorana parkeri. NCBI lineage: Eukaryota > Metazoa > Chordata > Amphibia > Anura > Dicroglossidae > Nanorana > Nanorana parkeri. Next base: position 1,713 of record NW_017313478.1, read on the forward strand.
GAAGAAACCACAGTGGAAGAATGGACTAGTGAAGGCTGGAAGCACAGAGTGAAGGTGGAGATTGAGCAAAATTGATGAGGCATTAAGCTGTCAGGATGTGGGTAGAGAAGGAGGTGCTACATGTTCCCTGAGCATATAAAGCTAAGTGGTGCAAGAACCCCCTATT
>NW_017313479.1:0-1875 GCF_000935625.1 Nanorana parkeri
ATCTCTCAGGTTGCTGTCCTGGAAGATGATTCGGGAAAATAAGCTCAGCTTTCTTAGACAAGCAAAAATAAGGAAGCATTTCCTGTTCCAGCACAGCTTCCCATGGCTCTTATTTGAATGTGCAACTGGTTTTCATATTGTTCCTTACCAATATAATAGCATACAATGTTAGGTGGCAATTTTCTTAGTCATTAAAAAGGCTTCATGAATTACCTCCAGAGCCTGCATTTTTTTCAGCAGAGTCTTCTGTTCGTCATTTTTAACCTTCTCTTCAAAAAATTCCTTAAAGGTCTTCTTGTAAATTAATTTCATTTTATATTTCTTGGCCATTCTGCAAAACAAATAGATGTGTTACTTCCCCCCACACTCTCTCACTTCAGATACAATGCAGCTTCTGAGCTTATTCTCATTTTGTCGAAACCATTTAGAACAGACATAGCAGCACCTAATGGCCAGAACTTGGAATTACAAATTCAGACAAATTGGGATTACACATTTTGTATGTTCCTTACATGTTCTCATTCACATTGCATAACTTTAAAAAAAAAATAAAAAAAAAATGCTGCTTGCGTAGAATTAAGAAAATATTCTCTGTCCTGAAGTGTCCTATGAAATGCAAGGGGGCTGGGAAGGTTAATGTTAAAAATCAACTCTAGCTGTACTGTGCTGGCTGATCTCATTAGTTGTAAAATAGATTTGAACACTGTCCTAATAAAGAGGTAAAGATCTACAAGCATTGTATGTTAATTCAAGGAAGCTCAGAGTATCCCTACTCTTTCTATGGAAACATCCCGGTCACTTTAAAATTGAGAGAGAAGCTTGCAAAGGCCTGCCGCACAGACACATCATCTAAAATAGAAGGCACTGGCCAGCAGAAGTATGGCAGGAGAGAGGTAACATTTTCATCTTAAATTCAGCACCTACACAAAACTGCTAGGCAGAGTTCCCCTCTCACTTGCATTTATCTCTTCATGTATGTTGTATGAAGCTAGGGTGAAGGCAATAGATGACGTGCTTATTTATCCCTATTCAAAATCAAGCAAGCTTTCCTTCAGCTACCTCTAGTAATAGTCAGAACTATTGCAGGAAAAGATGTAAGCAGAATGCTTCCAGGTGGCTGAAACACCAGTATACCAAAACTGGTAACCCAGAAAACAATTTTTTGGGGAAGGTCACAGGGGAAAGTAAGAAAAACATTAAAAAAATTAAAGTGCACTTAATAAAAAGGCAAGAAATAATTTGTATGCATAGTACATATCAAACATTTTCCCATAAAAACAAAAAAACACTTACTCCACGAGAACTGGAAAATACACCAAAAATTCTGGCACATTAACCACACCTTCCAGTCTAAAGTCATATTTGCACCCGAAAAGAGGATAGCTTCCCTTTTCCTCAAACGTGACACCATATACGTCGTTCCCAAAATAATTTGATTCAGAAGCTTCAAGACGTTTCCTGTAAAGAAGTGATAGTACAAATTAGCAAACCAACTGCCTAAAACCCAGATTCAGAAAAAGAGGTTTAAACAGAAGATAGAATTTTTTTTTTGCCTTGGGGAGAACAGTCTCCTTTCCTCCTCAAGGTGTTTATTGTGGTTTATGACCATAGAATTTTTAGGAGGAGTTGACTAGTCTTTTTCGGCACCAGATGTAATTGTATTCAAAACATGGCACATTCCTACTGTATCAATGCCAAATGAAGAGGCTGAACCATCCATGGTAAAGATATGAATAGAACTCAGGAGTTGCATAACAGGTCTTATGCAGTATGGCAAACCTTGATGTGTCTCTATAGAAATGATATGCATTAGGAGCTACCCTTAAAAGAAAAGTATTAGGGCTGGTAATGATTAAAATTTTCCTGTTGGATTAA
>NW_017313480.1:0-1874 GCF_000935625.1 Nanorana parkeri
CCGAGTGATACACAAATAAGATACATTTTGTTAATAGTTACTTATGCTTTTTTTATCCTATAATCAGTTTGCAAGGCTTGTGGCAGGTTTACCTCTGTCATCTTCATCGTCAACCTCTCTTCCTTTTAATGATGCACAGAAGGGATGAAACTGCATTTATTGGCATTGTAACCAACCTTCCACCACTCTCCTGATGTATAGCTTGTATATACTTTGCTGATTTAAGGTGAATAAAGTTTACTGAAGGAAAATTAAAAAACAAAACTTTGTTTTAACCAAATTTATCTCCTGCTTTTGTAGCACATTACAAAAATGTGCTTCTTAGCAGCCTAAAGCCAAATACATTCATACAGTCAGTTATGTGACATATGACATCACCATGTAAAAACTTTTAGCACTGTGGCAACAAGCTTTCTTTATATATCTGAAGAGGGGTCCAATTATGTCTCCTACAAAAATTTATTTTAGAAAAGAAATTAGCAGTTACAGTACGTTTTGGGCCCCTAAAGCTTGTGGTCACCTACACAATTATACCCTGTACCATCCTCCCCCTGGAACAGCTGATGAATCAATAGACTATATTACTATATAGGTCCATTGGTCAGCACAGTATTAAAAAAAACAAGTACATTCACAATCATCCATTCCAAGGGAAAAATCACACTGTCAAGCTCTCTGTAACAGTACACATTAACTTGTGCCCTATACATGTCATACATTACACTTGAATGTAATGGCTTCAATCACGTTTATGAAGCCATTTGTATTACCATGGTATAAACCCATTCTCATCATGCTTAGCTTGCATGAGTGTAAATAATATGTTGAAGAATTATTATGCTGCATTTCCAAAAGATGTTCCCATAGGCAGCTAATAGGAAAGCCATTTTAGCAAAAAGAGTTCTTCAGAGAGCATGTTTTCAGCGTATGGGGGTATTATTCATTGTACATTTCTGACAATGAACAAGGATTGATCACCATTGCTGAATGGAAAGCTGAGCCAGAAGTGTATTAGCACTCCATGTCTCCATGTCATGTGAGTTTCCACACAAAATATCCTCCAAGCAGTCATTTGGCCGTCCTTCAAATGACTGCATTATGTTCATATTTATCATGACATTCATCCTGGTAACTGGTGTTGGTGGAACCCTTTAGGAGAATGAAGGATTTTGTTTCTTGTTTGTATGGATACAGGCTACTTATAATAATCACCTGGGCTTCAAACAGATCATTAGGCTACCATGTGTAAAGCTGGCCATACACCTTACAATTTTTGATCAGAAATTTTCGTTGCTGCCAAGAACCCTCTTTCATTTTAGCTCAAATAGCCCATCATGCACAGACCAAAGTCGATTTCAATTATCGTTCTTTAGCAATGCCAATCAATCAACTGGCTGATTGTCGTACGAAAACCCGATTGCGTTTGTTTTTTGAACTATAATCGTAAGGTGTATAGGCTCCTTGCATATATCAACTGCCTATCAATTAGCAGCAGGTTGTCAGCCTATCATGCAAGCTCCTTCATTTGGCTGTTGAGCTGTCTATCTAATAAACCTGATAAGCAACTCAACAGCCAACTTAAAGTGCGCCTGTGTCCAGACTATAAAACATTAAACTATTTGCATAATCTTAGCAAGCAGCGGAAGAGCTTTAAAAAGCCACCCCTGTGCTCTTTAGCTGCTGGAAATGTGAAGTAACTCATTCTTAAAGATCCATAAACAAAGACTCTAAAGCCAGGTTACAGTTGGTTTCTAACAGCTTAGAAACACCTGCTAGTTGTTGACCTTAGAGGGCCAGCAGGCTGCCAAGATTCAGTTCTCACAAAAAAAAGAGCTTTCTTAAGGTGGCCATACACTCTACAACCATCGCAAGAC
>NW_017313481.1:0-1873 GCF_000935625.1 Nanorana parkeri
CGATTACATTTTTTTCGATTAATCGAACACGAAAATTTTAAATCAGCCCTAATTTTTTGATGTAATTTCGCCATTTCTTGTGGAGTATTTGCATGTTATTACCTGTCATTTAGTGATCATTGATGCACGTCAGTTTGATTAGCAACGGATCTATGTATTTTACTTGTTTTGTTTTTATATTGATATATGTTGTTGTTTTAACATGTGTAATAATGTTATTTTTACTCCACTGAAGGATCTGTAAGGGAAGAGTTTCCCTTCCCCAGGTTGGAGGAAAGCAATTATTATCTATTTATTTATTACTGGAATTGTATTATCATTCCGTATGTTTTAGCTTTCCATGATTATCTATATATTGTATTGAAGTGATTTTAGAGCTGTGCTTTTAACTTCGAGGGGACTGAAAATGTTAGTTTACCCCTCGTTGCTTTTTACATCTTCCGCGGCTAGTGATTCAGTTCTGCCTTCAGGGTGCAGGAAATGTTCCTTGTGGCTCTGTTTGTGGGCTAATAGGGGCGGTGACATTAATTACGCCAATTCTGTGTAGTTTACAATCATTGCCATGGCAATTTCAGCGTATATATGTACCTTCAGTGATACTCCCGGCTCCATATCCCTGGCGAAGTCACGCAGAGACGCAACGAGCCTGGAGTATACCGGACAGACTGTCCTAGAACTACGAGGATTTTGGTTCCAGCAGGTGCAGCCGGCTTTTATGTGTTACTACTACTGTGCTTATGTGAGTAGGATTTTAGTCAAGTTTTTTTTGTTATATGTTATTGGTGTGCACTATGGAGTATCTGCATGTGACAATTTATTATGTATTTTTTATATTGATATTTTGTTTCTCTTTGAGTTGTGTATATTCCGCACACATTGTGATTATTAGGCACATATTGTGATACATATTAGTTACATAATTTTTAGGCACTAGCGCGGCACACATTGTTACACACGTATTTGGCTCCATCTATTTTGCCTTCAATCTTACCCAGCTTGCAGTCCCAGACTGTTTGTGTCCAGGTTTGATTGTCCACAGGTAACTGCAGGCTCTGCGACTACATGCAGGCTGCAAAAATCTATGGACAGTGGCAGCTGTCATTGGATTATACAGTGCCTTCTGCTTGCAGCAGATCGCATGAGTCTCACGGAGGAAACTGTGAGACTCATGCGATTGGCCCCATTCGCAGGTGTGAATGGGGCCTCAAAATTCTGATACACTTGGGAAAAACAATTAATAAGAGGCAGGAAAGTGTGTGAGCTGTTTTTCTTGTTTTTTAATCAGCTTTTGTTTTTTAAAGTGCCAAGAAAAGATGCTAGTCTTATGTGCATAGTTATACATCAGATAATCTGACATTTACCAAACACTACAGTTCAATCTGCCTGGTGCATGTAGTGTTGAAAACAGTGATTCACAACCAGTGATTGTTTGCTGAAAGTGACACTCACTACTTTATAAATATGCACCTTTGTGTACCCAAGGAGCACAATTTATGTTCCTAAGTTTATCACTCCATGTGCGCTTGTGAATAACACGTAGCTCTCTGCCTCAGGTCTTGGGCAAATTGGCAACTCTGACACCAAGATACATGACATTGAGAACAAAGTCAGATGTTAAGACAGAAGGCACAGAAAGTTCCAAAAAGTAGAGCTTCAGTACTTTTTGGATTTAAGGGGACATTTTTTATGGCAAAAAAGGAGGGTAGGAAAAAGAAGGAAGAGAGATGCCAGAAGGCAAAAAATGGAATCAGCAGAAGCAACAGCAAGAACAATGGGTCTTTTCTTAGTTAAAGGAGAACTATGGGTTTACGGCTTTTCCCCATCGTTCTCCATAGGGTAACGGGATGACACAAACTAGCGTCCTCCCGTCACA
>NW_017313482.1:0-1872 GCF_000935625.1 Nanorana parkeri
GTGTGTTTGTATAAATAATATGTTTGCTTGTATTAGATTCACTGAATGTTAACATCTTATACAATGCTGTGAAAACTATGAAACAGTAACAAATAGCAAGCATTTGCAGAAACAATGAGTAACTTATATTATGGGAATATAAATCAGAGTTTGAATCCTGCTCACAGACTTGTAGTTAGCATTCTTTGCGTTTTTGGTGTTAATACATTGGACCTGGCACAGCGATTTCATGTATTTATTTTTTATCATAGTAGACTTTTAGTATAACCCCAGAACTCAATCAGAGGTAAGGCCATAATAGTCGTTGAATTCCTTCTGCCCCTCGAAGAAATAGAGGAGTTTTCTTTTTTTTTAGCAAGGTTCTTCACCAGCTGTGAAAGAGTTAAGTGGCCTTTTCTTTTTACATATGCTTGGCAGCACATCACCTATCTGTTGTTTCTCCTGAGCGTCTTATTTCAGTAGCCCCTGAGTATCTCTGTAGTTTGTCCGATGCATCCTCCTCAACCACTTCCTTTTATTCATGAACAGAAGCACAGCAATAGCAGAAGAGAGAAGGCTGGCAGGTGCTCTCACTCCCTTTTTTGGTATGCCTGTGTGTATGTGTGTGTGTTTTTTTACTAGTGTTTTTTTTCAGGTTTTCTGTATTAATATTTTCACATAATCCACTGCTGATTTTATCATTCAGGTTATCAAATGCTTGGCTAGCTCGATCAATTATGTGTTTGTATAGTGTTACTCTATTAACACAATTCTGCAAATTGCTCGGGAACTTAAGCCTTTAAGTGCTAAGTGAACTTGCAGCAGACAGGCTTTGAGTATATGGGTTATAAATGCGTTAAGTGGACTGTACGATTTCTCAGTCTTGACCCTGTTATTCTTGAGTATTTTTATTTGTGTATGTGTATATATATCTAGAGATATATATATAGATAGATATATCTATCTATATATATATCTCTAGATATATATACACATACACAAATAAAAATACTCAAGAATAACAGGGTCAAGACTGAGAAATCGTACAGTCCACTTAACGCATTTATAACCCATATACTCAAAGCCTGTCTGCTGCAAGTTCACTTAGCACTTAAAGGCTTAAGTTCCCGAGCAATTTGCAGAATTGTGTTAATAGAGTAACACTATACAAACACATAATTGATCGAGCTAGCCAAGCATTTGATAACCTGAATGATAAAATCAGCAGTGGATTATGTGAAAATATTAATACAGAAAACCTGAAAAAAAACACTAGTAAAAAAACACACACACATACACACAGGCATACCAAAAAAGGGAGTGAGAGCACCTGCCAGCCTTCTCTCTTCTGCTATTGCTGTGCTTCTGTTCATGAATAAAAGGAAGTGGTTGAGGAGGATGCATCGGACAAACTACAGAGATACTCAGGGGCTACTGAAATAAGACGCTCAGGAGAAACAACAGATAGGTGATGTGCTGCCAAGCATATGTAAAAAGAAAAGGCCACTTAACTCTTTCACAGCTGGTGAAGAACCTTGCTAAAAAAAAAGAAAACTCCTCTATTTCTTCGAGGGGCAGAAGGAATTCAACGACTATTATGGCCTTACCTCTGATTGAGTTCTGGGGTTATACTAAAAGTCTACTATGATAAAAAATAAATACATGAAATCGCTGTGCCAGGTCCAATGTATTAACACCAAAAACGCAAAGAATGCTAACTACAAGTCTGTGAGCAGGATTCAAACTCTGATTTATATTCCCATAATATAAGTTACTCATTGTTTCTGCAAATGCTTGCTATTTGTTACTGTTTCATAGTTTTCACAGCATTGTATAAGATGTTAACATTCAGTGAATCTAATACAAGCAAACATATTATTTATACAAACACAC
>NW_017313483.1:0-1872 GCF_000935625.1 Nanorana parkeri
CGCCGCCATAGCCAAGCCACGCCCCATGTAGATGCTCCTCCCACTATACTTAACTTTCGGCGAACGGCCCTTCCCCCTCCACCAGTACGGGTGTACTATCTGCACCTGTTCCATGTATTCTGAATTTTGCTCGCAAATTGCAAGCACTCGTTGGTCAACGCGGTCACCTGACGGCACTGACCAATGAGAACCGCTTCTTAGCACTACTAAATACGGTTTTGGTTAAAATAATTTTTTTTGTATCAGGACAAGTAGATTGTCATAAGAGACCCTTGGACAAGTAGTTTTTTCCAAAATTTCCACACCCCTGTACACTGTATGTATATTGTGTTTGTGCTGCCCCAATGGGGCATAGAATATGAGATGCATAGCCTCAGTTAATATTAGCATTGTTAGTAGATAGAATGTATATAGATTGTTTTCTTTAGATACCATTTCCTATGGATAATTCTATAGTAAGTTATATGCTGCCATCTAGTGGTCGTTCGTGATAACGCTCTTGTTTTTCTGTATTCATTTCCTCATGTGATGACACATTTCCTTTATATGTAATGACCCACCCTTCTTCCTGAGTGCAGTACTTCCTGTGTCATGGCCACAGCTAACAGGCCACATGTAACAAGGACACATGTATTCTGCATAGTACCATAGGAAATGCATCATCTTTTGACCACATAATACTGAAAACCATCCATCTGCTGTATCCTGTTGTCTGATGTACAGAATAATGCAATCTTTGTGGATGAAACGGTATTGGTGAGTTCAGCTATCTGACAATGAATGTCATCAGTGATCGAATCTGCTTATACAGGCCAGGCATAGAGGTCTCAACAAGGAATATATCGATATCACAACAATCGGAGTCAGGATAGTGTTGCTGGAATTTGTTGTATTCCTCTATAGCTGATGGTATTCTGCATTGTGCTGTATAATTTTACATTTCACTATATTGCACAACACACTTTTTTTTTTTTTGCTTCCACCGCTTGAAAGCCTGACTGACGTGATTGGCTCCGGGTTCTCTACAGCGCTGCGGTATATGTCAAAGCTATATACATGTATAATCATAGTGTGTGATTGTGGGGGGACAAAAGTCACATATAAAAAAAGTTGAAAAAACCCCCCAAAAATTCTTACGTTCCCCACCCCCACGTTTACGCACATATAAACGTAAATACGCGTCCAGTGCACCAGCGCGCAAAAAGGACAATTGCGCTACACACGTTACATATCGCCGCGAACGTCGCAGTGAGAGCAATAGTTCTAGGGTCATCAATCACTAATAACACTAAACTGATGAGCGGTAAAAGCTTTTAAAGCGTCGCCTAGGGCCAATTTTGGGTATTATAGTTTTTTGAGGTTTCGCTCGCGCACACGCAATTAAGGCTTGACATGTTTGGTGTCTTTTTACCCTACGTGACCCCGTCTTTTATATTTTACCAAAAAATTGGGTAATAATAAATGTTTTATCATTTAATATAGGGGAAAGTTTTTTTTTTTTTAAATTCGGTAATTGTTCCTTAATATAGTAAAATATAAAACCCCCCCAGTGGTGATTAAATACCTCCAAAAGAAAGCTCTGTGTGTCCCCAAAAAATGGTATACAATTTATTTCAGTGCAGCGTTGTATGACGGAATAAATGTCAGTCAAAGTACCGCAGCGCTGAATACTGAAAAATGGCCGGGAGAGGAAGGGGGTGTAACACCGCGGGATTCAAGTGGTTAAAGTAGCACTGAAGACAGCATTTTTAAATTACATTTTGGATAGAGAAAGGGAGGGGGAGGGTGTGGAAGGGTAAGAAGGGAGAGTGAGGGCACCTATTTTTTTTTAATATCTATCTCCAATTGGGGAGATTTACCTTCACTTCCTGT
>NW_017313484.1:0-1870 GCF_000935625.1 Nanorana parkeri
TACATTATAATAGAAGTCAGCACTACAGAATCCCACTACACTAATACTGGCTAAACATGGCTGGCAGATCAGCCAATATTAGAAGATGTCCGCAGTCTGCAGATGGATTTCAAAATGAACTAACTGATTTGCTCATCTATCTGCTATACATCCAATTCTACTGCACTACAAATTGCTGTTAAACAAGCAGAATACCCATCAAGATATAAGACATGAAGATAAATGACTTCTTCATATGAACTTTGCCTTAAGCTGTTTTTACCTATTTTGTTATTTAATTGTATGTTCAGCAACTAGGAGATGTCAGGGATTTCAGGGAGATCAGGGATTTCTCAGCAATATCAGTCTTTAGAATTAAAGGTTAAGTAAAGCATGAAATAATCTAAAATAATGGTCATTTTCTTCCATGATCAAATTGTTGCAGGTCAGCAGCAATGTGTCTTTGACTCCCTTGTATTTATTTGTCAGGAAATTAAATGACAGTCATTGTGTGTGACACTTCACTAATGTCTAAAGAGAAACTCCCAGCACTAATTGACAGCTGGCCTTAAAAAGATATTGACGCTGCAAGTCTTCTGTATGTGCAGAGATGACATAGCATGATAAGACTTGGAGGGCTTCTAAAGCAGGAGCAAAGTCAGCCTGAAAATTTCAGTCTGGGTGCCGCAATAGACTGAGACACATGTAGAATTTAGAGATAATTTTCCATACTATTGGTTGGACCTCGTCAAATTTGAACGCTATAAGAGGAAATAACATTTGATCTAAAACTGCATATTTGTATATCAATATGAGAATGATTGCGGTTCCAAACAGAAGGCGCTAATTCCACCTATATACTGTACCTTCACCAACAACTAAAATACCAACTCTGAGTGGTTGGAATCTCTTATATAACGTTAGACTCAGATAAGCAGCTGCTCATATAATCTTTGTGCAATCCTAAAGTGAACATGTGAACCATTTTCAACTATTACCTTAGTGGTCAGCACATCTGCCTAAATGAAATATATTAAAAGATCAGACTAACGTTGATAACCACAAAAGCCTATTTTGAGTGCCCTTCAGATGCTGGTTTTATTTTGTTACTAAGAGCTTGACTTACTGGAGCTTGGGGCTAGGCCCACCCATAAATTTAAGCCCCACCAACTCATCATCACCTCATCCAGTCGTAGTAGCCTTATGGCAATTGAGGCAGCCCACATTAAATAGAGGGATGGTGGATGGATAGGGTTTGACTCTAAAAGAAGGAAGTCCAGGAAGTTGAGTTCTTGGTAACAAAGTGAAGCATAGAACTGATAATGCTAATAGGAAAACATTACAATAAAAAATCCACTCGGTTTACTTTGTATGTATTTCACAGCAGCCATAATATACACAGCATTTCACATGGGATGGGTGTTGTTTCCTTAAACTTGTGCTGTGTAACTTGTTCTTTGCTTGATATATCAGCAGAGTCTAACTTCCAAGGCAGGTTTGATTCTGATTGGTGGCTGTGACAAACTTTGTATTACAAATACTAATACATTTGACTCGTTGTATATTTAAGACAACATGGGATCTGTCGTTGGCTTGGAGATAGCTCTCCTTCATGAAAAAAGTTAAGCAAAAGGGGTGCGGTCGTTTGCCACAATATAGTTATGCCTGAATGAAAAACAAATTCCTGAGCAGGGGGGGCTATGTTCCCTATCTGCATTCCTAGGCTTAACTTATAATTTGACTATAGCAAATGCAAGTTATTGAGCTGAAACGAATGTGTTTATAGGGGGTTTCTCTTTCCTCTTAAAGTATAATTAAACTCGTTATTTCGCATATATCTACTGCTTGCTAGCAGTAAATACAGTGGGGCAAAAAAGTATTTAGTCAGCCA
>NW_017313485.1:0-1868 GCF_000935625.1 Nanorana parkeri
TATTGAAAAATGTAAAGTTATGCACAAAATATAAAAATATGTATATGGGAGTCCTCGTAGACAACAGACTCAGAAACAGTATGCAGTGCCAAGCTGCAACTAGCAAAGATAACAGACTACTATTATGCATTTAAAAAGGTTTGGCCTCATCTTGAATATACAGTTCAGTTTTGGTCATCGGTCCCCGTGAAGGATCTCCCTTAACTAGAGAGAGTTCAGAGAAGGACAGCAAAATTATTAAATTATGGAGAATATCTACAGAAATGTAACTTGTTCTCCTTTCAGAAAATGCACTTAAGAGGGGATATGATCACAATATACAAACGTATCAATGGCAACTGCAGTATCCGGAATTAACTGTTTGACCTAAGGACTTTGAAGAAGACACATGGCTATAACATGAAGTTGGACAAGAAGCAATGCTTATGGGGCTTTATATTGCCAGAGCAGTAAAAACGTGGAACTTACTTCCACAGTTAGTGGTAGCAGCTGAGCACATAATAATTGAAAAACATTCAGATGATTTTCTCAGCTTACAAAATATGCAAAGGTAGGGACATCCACAGTGACATGTGTATAAACACACACACACACACACACACACACACACACTTACATATATAGGTTGAACTGGATGGACCTTCTTTTAATCTCACCAACTAGGTAACTATGGTTAAAAGGTGAGTCCACCAAACTGATTTATTATTTATTTACACTGCTGAGCTTAATAAACAGTAGAATGTTTTATCTCTTTATCTCAGCTAATAGCAAAAAAAACAAAACATCAAGGAAAATAATTTCCAAGGACTGATGGGTTGAATGAAGGATTGAATGATTTTGGTTGAACATAAGAGATGTGCCTTTTTTAATCTAAATAACAATGCAACTTGGGTAGACATCTTGTCTAGTGATGTAAGTACCTGGTAAAATTAGTTCAGCTTGAACTGACCCCTTAATATAATTAAACAATTCATGGAAATCTATAAGCAAGCAGGCATTAATTCTGCTTCCTTCTGAAACTAACAAAGCAGCTCCAGGGTAAAGATATTGCATTCCCTTATTTACTGCAACCTTTTTCTACAGCAGGAGGGCAACCTTTTTCTACAGCAATGGGAAATTCCAGAGCTTCCTTAGTTGTCTACTTGTTTGTCTGATAAGCCCATGTAGGAACAAGGTGTCAACATGTGCATCTCTACATATGAAGGCTAACTATATTTGCAATGTTTCTGTAGTCGCAAAGAGACACATTTATCACACTAGGCATGCAATAATATAAACTTGCAGTCTCTGGAACATGCTGTCCTTTGGGTTGAACACTCCTGGCTTGGCCAACCTCTGCTAAAAAAAGCTGGTTCTCTCACACGTATACTGTCTGAACAACAGGCAATGACTTTCTCTCTGTCTTTCATTCATAGAGTCTTAAAGTGTATTTCCACTTTTGCAGCCAAATTGGGATCAAATCTACTTTACATTTGTTACATGTTCCCATTCACATTGTATTTTGAAAAGAAATAAAAATAAATTGCCTTTTTTTCTATGATGTTTCTGCAAACTCCAGGACTGAAAAATTCTGCTTAATTATCACTCTCTGGGGGGTTACGGGGAGCTCTGTTTTATTATCAATTGTAAACTGTTGAAAATGTTAGTGACATTTTCAAAAATCTGTCCCTCATTAGTCCCACATGAGCTCACAGGCATCTATTCTAACCACTAGAAGCTGCCGGTAGAGTCCATGTATAATTCTGTTCCATTAAACAGCTAAAATGGTAAATCTTTTTTTTTATTATTATTTTTAGATATTCTCAATGTTTGGCAATAATACCAAGCCATGTAAGGCAATAGCTTCATAACAGGATGTATAATCGCTA
>NW_017313486.1:0-1865 GCF_000935625.1 Nanorana parkeri
GAGACCCATAGTCACAGCTTGCAGCTTTTTCTCTTAGCCGTATCTATTGTTTCACCTTCTTCATGCTTGCAGCTGCCAAATATATATCTTTCATATATGACATTTTTAGAAGGTCTGACAAAAACTTCTAATGCATCCAGGATGGCTTTAGTGTCACTCTTCTGCTCCTCTGAGGTTCAGATTATGCTTGTAAACATGAAGGCATTCACTTCCCATAACTCTCCTCAATGTAGCTGCTTGCACTGCTGCAGGCTTCTCATGTAATCCTGTTGCTAGGGAGTAATCCTCAAACTCAGCTCTGAAGTTATCCTAGTTACTGCTGCAATCCCCACTCACCCTCATTGTCTCAGGTAGTGGAATGCTGTGTGCAGTTGCCATGGTGCTGGTTGTAGCAATCGCTACAGGAGGCACATTCAGCTCTAAGGCCTCTCACTGCAAGACTGGCAAGCTTTCAGCGTCCCATGAGTAGAAGCAGCGCAGATTCAAGTACTTCTGACACCATGTTTTATGTGGTAATAATGACAGTATAAGCCGTTAGTGTACAGAAGTCATGTTCTTAGAAGAGAACCCACAGAACAGGAACAGGAAACGCATCACAGGAAACAAGTGCCACAGAGATGAATCATAGAGTTGCATATAAACTAAACATAACACTCATAACAGCCCCCTCCTACCCCACAAAAGAGTGAGCCAGCCGCAATGCGATGCAGTGCGTTCTGGCCAGAATCGGGCCGGAACGCACTGCATCTGGTGTGAACCTAGCCTTAATCCTCAGAAAGAATTTATTAAGAGGGCTAGGATTTTAGGATTTCTTCAAATGCTCCAAAGCAAGTATTTCTTCCAAACAAGCTCACCACTAATGTCAGTGCCCAACAGACAGGCCTCCCATGGTGGCCAAGGTGGAATAGACTCAAAATATGTATATACAGAAATGTGTGCCAAACCAACAGGTATCACATAACATGTTATCATAAGTAAATGAACACATGGAATGGGGTGATATATGGTTAAAAATTGCAGATAAAGATGCATATAAATGCTTTAAAAGAATCATAACATTATACTGCATGTAAAGAAATATGTTTCAGATCAAAGTGTATTATTTAAACCTCAGACATCTAAGGTCTGGTGTTCTCTTTATTTTTGACATGTGTAGTGTCATCATGCCAAGACCAAAAGCTCTCTAAGGTGTCTAGGAACCAGAAATTTTGTATCAAGCATAGGTCACCATAGCAACATCTCAGAGGCCTTGTAATGTACAGGCCCCCAGTGACTGGAACCAGAAAAACCCGTAACACAAATCAGTGACAAATAAAAATTCAGAATAAGCTAGAAAAAGCAAACAGTCGCACAACAAGAAAGGATGTACAGTTATAGGGACCAACATGGATTGTTATGGCTTGACAGGGTATTCCAAACAGTAATGTAAACAATCAAATCCTTTCTATAGGGATTCGCTATATAATGTACTGTGCATTCCAAGTAACAAAGAGAATTCTTAGAAGCCATGGGTGTTATCACAGGCCTTGAATCCTACATATCTGTAAAATATCAAAAGGTTTAAATGTGACAAATTCTCCCAAAATACTCACAGCCCCGACTGTGTGCAGGCTAGGGAAAAGGTACATGAGGCGCTGTATCTCTCCATTGTACACATCAGAATATAAGCATCTGTGTAGCTGAAGGAAACAAGAGGATGTTCTTCAGTATGCAGCAACCAGGTGAAACTGCGTCATCAATTTCAAGTCCCGGCTTATCCGATCCCTAGGCAGTGACTGCAACCTCATTGTCAGTGATCTTCATATGCAGCAAAATACCTGTGCAATATGCCTCAGGTGGAAGCTTCTATAACTGGATTCCTGCTC
>NW_017313487.1:0-718 GCF_000935625.1 Nanorana parkeri
ATCCCCTTCACACTTTTTCTGCCTGATGAAGGGGATCCTGCGAGACCCCGAAATGTCGCATTGAGTGTATCACGTTATGCTGCTCATACGTCAATAAACAGATGTATATGACTTAGAGTGCCGGTGTCTATATATTTTGTTTGATATTGACCACGATTGCCAAGGGCCGACAGCCGAAGCACCCACCCTCAATATTATTGGAACAGATGTTTGGAGTGCGATGGGTTAATGGACTTTGGCCTCATGATCCGCCTCTTTTGCCCGGCAGTCCCTTGGAGGTGGATGAGTGGGCACATGTCGGACATCTTGACCACCCAGCACTGCAATGCCCAGATAAAACAGAAAAAGCAGCAAAGCCGAGAGACATGTACATGACATGCACCACAGACCTCTATTTCCATGTACTTCATTTTAAAAACACACGGGGAAGGGGGGTGACAATCCCACGGGGGCCATTTTGTTACTGATTCATGGCTCTAAGACCCAATTCACATCACGGCGACAGCGATTCAGTGCGATATACATGCGTTTTTTTAAGTGCAATTTTGCGCTTTTCACAGGTGCTTTCTGTTCATGAGCAAGAATGTTTTAAGGAGCTTATTTCGCTCATTTTACAGCTGTCCAATGAAAAGCAGTCTCAGCTGAAAAAACACGCAAAAAATTGCGCAAAAATGCACTGATCGGCGCGTTTACATTGAAGTCCATGGAGCAAAATGGG
>NW_017313487.1:1900-3765 GCF_000935625.1 Nanorana parkeri
GGATTATTGTGTACACAGGTGAAGGTGCATTATTCACCCCCCTCTCTCCCCCCCCCGGCGCCCACAGACGACTTTCTATGCAGCCTTACTAAGGTTTCCTCTCTCTGGACGGTGTGTTCCCTAATACACACATGCAGCAGACAGTACAGACACTCAGGGCCTCCTCATCAGACACCCCCTGTTCATGCTGCCCTGATTCAGGCTGTAGTCCCCTCACCTGGCAGGCTCCCTATCCCTTATCCAGGTTCAAAAGCCACCTTTGGCAGCTGCCCTTTAGTCCCCACAACAATGGCTGGGCCCTGGGCAGCTGCCCCTTTTGCACTGCGTTAAAGACGGCCCTGCAGATCGTATGTTTACAACCATCGCAAGACAAAAGTCTTGCGATGGTTGTAAGGTGTGTGCCCAGCCTTAGACTCTTGATTTGGATTGTGTAAGGCTGGGCACACACTTTACAACCATCTCAAGACTTTTGTCTCGCGATGGTTGTAAGGTACTTAAAAAAACGTACGATCTGCCTATCTTGCATAGGCAGATCATACTTGCGATGATCGAAAGCCACGCCCCCATGAGGGGCGGGCTTCCGATGACCGCAATGCCGAACGGGCAGTGTGCGCTTGCGCACACCAGCCCGTCCGGCTTTTATCTCACGAACATGCTACACACCCGCCGAACATCGTACGATGCTCGGCGGGTTTGCAAGCATGTCCGTAAGTTTAAAGGATGTATAAGTCTAGGATGTACAGTATAAAGGTCCCCACACACCTTACCATAATCGTACGATGGCGGGATTTCCCGCGATTATCGTACGATTATCGTAAGGTGTGTGGGGACCTTTATACATCCTAGAGATGTTCCCATGCGATACAATCAGATTGCCCAATCCAGCAGATAAAATTATTCCAGCCAAATATAAGAAACGTTTTATTGAATTTGAACTGAAAAAGAGGCAACTGATAATCATAAAATGTTCGAACATCTTCATGAGGTTTTCCTCAACATTTTTTGGGAATCAGTTCTTTCTTTTGCCGTCTCCGGGTAAATGTAAAGATATGTGAAAGTTATTCAAACAGGATTTCCAGCAATTTACGATCAAATGTTTTTACTTGTTGCTTCATTAAAAAAAAATAATAATAATTTTATGTACTTACCGCAAAATATTTTTCTTGGAATCCATTGAAGGGCACAGGAGCAGTGGAAAATCCTACACAACTGAGATATAATGTTGACCTTCAAAAGTCAGCAGTAAGACCCATTTGTATGGGATTTTCTAATGTTACTGTGTCACTTAGTGGGTTATAAAGAAAACTCTATTTAACCATTTGCCTTCCGCCCGTTGTAAAAAAACGGACGGACGGTACTGGAGCATTGGCGGATTGCCGTGTCCAGACGGCATTTTCTTTCTACTCGCGGGCGCGCACGGGCAGAAAAGACCCGACCAATGCAAACACCCGTTACCGGGTGTTTCACATATAGCCTGCCGATCGTCTATATGTGCTCGTTTTTTCAGCCGTTTTTTTGCCCCCACTCTCCTGACCCCTCACCTTCAATCCTGGGATCCGCTGCCCCATCTGCGGCCCGGGATCGGGTCGGGAGGGCGTCAGGAGGAAGAGGAAGGGAGATCAGCTCCTTGCTGACCTCCCTCCGGGCTGTGAATGCAGAAGTGATGTGTAGTACATCACTTCCGCATCCACCTGTCAGTCATCTGGCTGCTATAGCCAGAGAAAAGAAGCTGATGAAGCAGATCTCTGCTTCATCAGCTTCTTTTGGGGTCCACAATAACAATAAATGCAAAAAATATATATATAAATAAAAATAATTAAAAACATAAAAGTCACATATAAAAAAAAGTGAAAAAACCCCCCCAA
>NW_017313488.1:0-1860 GCF_000935625.1 Nanorana parkeri
ACTTATATTTTACAGAAGAACCTGATGGATAGCTCAGTTTTTTTATGTCTGTAATGTCTCCATGTTGGACTACTGGTGGTGTATCACAAGACTGTCCTATTAAATAAAAGCACAAATAAGTCATACAGCCACATATTAATTGTTTTTTTTTTTTTTGCATTTTGTTATTTAATGTATATTTATAGTTGAATCTTTTTTTTTTTTGCTATCAAAATTTTTTCCTTTAACCAGGGGCGTAACTAGAAATCACAGGGCCCCATAGCAAAAATTTGTAGAGGGCCCCCCCAACCCGCACCCCCCTCTGGTGCCTGAACTACGGCATTTATTATTATT
Organism: Nanorana parkeri; assembly: GCF_000935625.1. Lineage (NCBI taxonomy): Eukaryota > Metazoa > Chordata > Amphibia > Anura > Dicroglossidae > Nanorana > Nanorana parkeri. Next base: position 334 of record NW_017313488.1, read on the forward strand.
ATATATGATTAAATGCAGTTTACAATAGATCGCTGTCCCTGAATGCAATATACGTACATCCAGAGACAGTGGTCTATTCAAAACTGCATTTAATCATATCACGTACATTTCGTGATGGGTTCCGTCCCCTGCGAGCGTCTGCGTCGCATTGGGCGGAACTGGTGGGAAATAAAAAAATAAAAAAAAGGAAGAAAAAAAATACCTGAAATAATCAGACCGCCAGGGAGGATAACTTCAGTGAGTACAGCAGCCACATCTAAGTGGGATCACTCAGCTGCTTCACCATCTCCTCCAGCCGGACACAGGCAGGAGATAACTCTGTCCACCCCCGCTCTGCACTGTGACTGGCAGGGGAGAGGATTGCAGATTTAGTGTCCTTAGGTTCCGTGCGACGGTGAAGTTTTTGACTTGCGGCCGCACAGAAAATAAGGACCCCTAAATCTCCCTCCTGCTACTGGCCAGGCCCCCTTCTGCCTACGGCGGTAGTTTTAACGTTCTGATGACACAACATGCGGTACGGGAAACCAGAACAGGTATACCCATTGAAGGACTGCCCTTCACCGCAAGTCTGTCTAATACCTATTACAATAAAAGCAGAAATAAGTCATAACAGCCACATATTAATTGTTTGCAGCATTTTGTTATTTAATGTATATCCATAGTTGGATCCCTTGTTTTTTTTTTACTTTGATATCTGGCCCCAATAACACAACTAAGAGTAAGGGGAAACCAGGACAGGTATCCCCACAGGAGGACTTCCTCACCTTTTGTTCTGGTGACAACATTTATGACTTCACATCACTTTCTGATCCAGTTAGAATGGTCACCAGAACAAATATAGAGGGTGAATCTGCACAGAAGTGGCACAGACAGCAATAAAAACCTGATAGTGTTCTAACATTTCAACACACAGTCCAAGACTAAACTTAAAGTGGTTTTGGCTTTAGAAATACTTTATTATTTTAAAAAAGTCATTTTATGTTCAATGTGCAGATGTAGTTTACTAAAATGATCAAAAATGTAAATGTGATTTCTGTAAATTGTTCCTCCCTGATCAAATTAAATCTTTGTGTTTTACACACCCATATAAACTGTGGTAAATATTAAACAATATAGTCTGTCTGACAATCACACCTAAGCCTTATATACATTGGTAAGTTCTATCATAACTTCATTATAACTCCAAACTTCCTACCATACAATCCACCCTACATACATGGAAAACAACTAATCCTAAACACACTCATATTGATTTCAACACCTTTTCCAACAACACTCCTTTATGGAGTTTATTATGGTAAATACAATCTTTTTTACATAACCCCCTAACCTGTTTGCATTGAATTTGATTGTTTTATAATAATATTCATAAAAGGACCACATTCCAGAAATATCATACAATGGGGAATTGGGGAGGAGATAGCTAAAACCATACCAGATAGAAAACATTTCGAAAAGAGTACAGTCCCCTGTAAACAGAAACCCTTAAAAGTGGAGATGGTCTAGTGAATAGATCACAATAAGTAA
>NW_017313489.1:0-1860 GCF_000935625.1 Nanorana parkeri
GCTGATGTGCCAAAGCAGTTTTAAAGCTTTAGACATAGCCCGTCAGTGTGCATCTCCTTGAGTGTGTCACACCGGCGGCCCTGCTCGAGGATCGAACAAAAAAAAGGGAGGCGTCATTTCCGCATAAGACATCTCTCAATCTACAGATATAGGTTTAATCCTGGTTTATCGTATAAGGTGCAAATGTACGGGCAAAGGCAAACATCTTTAAGCCGGCTAACAGCATATCCCCGTAGGAAAGCACTTCGACTAAATCAGCATACAATATGTAGCTGAACAAATCAGAAATATTTTTGCAAGACGATGCCCGTATGATATCTCGTCTAAAACTGCATCAAGATCGATTTGGTTACATACATATAAAGGCACAAAGAATATTTTTTTTATTTTTTTATGGATAGTCAAGGCACTCAATCTATTCACACTACGAATGATCAATTACAACTAACAAACTGGAATAGAAACACCCACTATATAATTTGGTGAGACACATAGTTGCATTAATATATGTGTATGCCCGGGAGTACTATGATTGAGGGAAGGGATGGTTCAGAGGTAACGGACTAGAGGGTGCCCTGGACAGTATACTGAGGGGAGCCCTTGATTCGGGCCTTATAAATAAGGACACATTCAATTTCCTGAGCGTCCCTTTTCCCAGAGCTCAGGTTCTCTATGCCCTCCCTAAGGTCCACAAATCCTTGACTAAACCCCCTGGGAGACCCATAGTCTCAGGATGTGGATCACTAACTGAGGATCCATCTACACTCTCTTTGTAGAAGGAGCTTATCCCAATCACCCCCTCGTCTATGTTGGTGAACCCTATCCAGTGCAAAAAAGCGAAGTCCGTCGATTCGTCCATTATGTGTGTTGACAAAGTGTCTGACTATTGGTGATCTCAGATCCCGGGCCGAAATATCGGTCAGGTGATCTGAGATCCTGTTCTTGAACATACGTTTAGTTTTTCCCACGTAGTACATGTCACAGCTACATAACATCAGCTAAATCACCCCCTACTGGGGATTAGTGATGGCCTACACAATACTTTCCTGTTGGAACTTCTCGAGTTTGTCTTGACTCACAATGCTTTTCTCTTTGACAATCTATACTACCTACAACAACAGGGCACAGCAATGGCTACAAAGTGTGCACCCTCCTACGCCAATTTATATCTGGGTGGTTGGGAACATGAGATAATGGACAGGGATGATTTATCTATGTACCTGTGCCATGTTTTATCCTGGCACAGGTACATAGATGATATCCTGATGCTCTGGACGGGAGGGGAGGAACTACTGAAAGACTTTGTGGACATCTTAAATTTTAACACCTATAATTTAAGGTTCACCATGACCAGCGACCTTAATAGACTACCTTTCCTCGATATTCTGGTGTGCAAGGATAGTGGAGGGATCCTGTACACCAGTCTATACAGGAAAGACACGGCAGGCAACGCTATCCTAGAGGCAACTAGTGCTCATCCTCAGAGCCTGAAGAACAGCATACCCTATAGCCAGTATCTGAGAATTAGAAGAAATTGCACTATCGATGCTGACTTTAAGAAGGAGGCCCAGAGTCTGAGGATGAGACTACGAGCTAGGGGGTATACAAATAAAGTCCTAAAAAAGTCATATCAACGAGCCAAGGGTGGATCTAAAAGTTTCTGTGCTGATAAGAAAAACAGCAAAAATACTACACTTAAATTTAAAGCAAATGAAAGAGAAAACCCCTTGGTGAGATTGATATTGACCTTTAACAGCCAACACAATGAGATATCACGAATTTTGGAAAAGCACTGGCATTGCTTGACCAAAGACGGTAGAATTTCTAAATGCCAAACCCGCTATCTCATACCGACGCTGC
>NW_017313490.1:0-1858 GCF_000935625.1 Nanorana parkeri
CTGATCTCTATATACACACTGATCTCTATATATACACTGATATCTCTATATACACTGATCTCTATAAATATTGTGATAGTTTGGGGAATATAGCACAATGGTAAGCGCTAAGTGACCACTCCTGAAGCCGACTTTAACATAAAAGGACGGTCTTTATTCATCAAAAAGGTCAACAGTCCATGATCAACGAAAAAGAACAGTTCATTGGACTTGCATCACAACAACATGGTTTGGGTCTCACTGACATCTGGCTGTCACATACACCCCCAGTGTGATAGTCCCAGGATTTTCCCTGGAAATACAGTCCTTGGCGGCTTTCCTCAGCTCCAAGCCTTTTAGTATTCACCCCTCGAGGGTCACCGTCTCTCTCTGTCTCCCCGACAGGTATCTCAGGGTCACCAGCCCTCTGGACCTCTCCAACCTTCCTGGCTGTGTCCCTTGTGCTCACGCATGCAGCAGAGTCTGCCTGTCGCCGTGTGCCTCTTGCACACCCACAACTCTCCCCTAAAGCACTGGGCTGGCTTCCTAATAAGGCCGCTCTCAGCCACCTGTTCAGCCCAACCTGGCCACTGGCAACACCTGGCCCCAGGACAGTATATGGGCCAAAAAGAGGGTATACGGCTAAGGAAGGCAAAATATGGTCCTTGGTTGGTCCAACGCCTAAATGAATGGCCTAAAGAAGCAGAAAGGGACTAAGAATGCGATACCTAAAGACAGCCGAGTAGATGTACAAATGTGGTGTCACCAGCAAATGCAACGTCACATTGTTTAGCCTGATGAAGGGACTGCATGTGGTTCCAATACGTTGCCTTTGCTTGTGACACTGTGTTTATCCTAACATCAATAAAAGACAGATGGGTGATGATCGATCGGTGTGCTGGTGACCTCATGATCTCTTTTAGTCTTACGGCGCCATCCGTTGGCCCTTACAGCACCCATTTAGGTTCCCATGAGGATACGTCGGTTTAGAGTATGATGGGATACATCTGGAGGCTCGAGTATGTTAGGACACACCGGCCCTATCAGGTGAAGTTTCATCAACTCAGAGAACAGACAAAGTGAATACAAACGTCAGATTAAGGGAAGAAAACCAGTGAAAGAAATGTTCTGTTTGGTAACAAAGATTTTGCCTAGAAGTTCCCAGAAGACACGAGATCAGACACTGCGGTATGAAGTCCATCGGTATCCAACAGAAAATGTAGAAAGAGCGGCGGGCATGTTGGCCTTTGGCGTGTTCTGCGCTTGCTCGCCGCCATCTTTGAGTGTATCTTGGTATACGCCAAGATGGCGGCGCCCGTTCTGCAAACGAATTTCTGTATGCCCGAATGTAGTTTTTGTATATTTGGGAATATAATAAATTCGCGAACCGCCGAATCAACTGAATTCCGATGTCTCAGCTAATACACCATTGTTTCCAGCGAAGAAGAAAATGATGAAAAGTAGCGAAGCGCCATTTCACGGACATCCGGTATCGAGTGACAATGATTTTTATTTGATACCGAATACAGATATGGCATTCCAAGGTTACCGTGGGCCCGGCTAATCAGGAAGCCGGGAGGCGGGTCATGACATGTGCCAGGATTCCTGATTGGCTATAAACCGGGTCATAACGTGCCAGCTGGCTTCCTGATTGGCCAGAGAGCCAGGCTTCCTCACAGTGTCATCTTGCAGCCTGAAGCCGGCTTCCTACCCAATCAGAAAGCGGGGGGCGCGTGTCATGACCCGCCTCCCGGATTCCTGATTGGCTGGAAAGCAGGCACCATGTTCCCTCGCGGCACTGCCAGTCAGGAGGAATCTCCCTCTGACCAGAAAATCCGGTATTGGAGATTTTGGGTGAGTACAAGTAGTCGCCCAGATA
>NW_017313491.1:0-1858 GCF_000935625.1 Nanorana parkeri
AAATCCATAGCGCAGGGCTGCACTGGACGGCAGTATGAAGTACAGATAGTACACCCGTACCGGCATAGGAAGGACCATTCACTAAAAGGTAAGTATAGTGGGGGGAGGATGACAGGTGGCCAGATTTAAGCAGGTAATTCCATTTACCTGCTTTTCCATTACTTATTATTTTGTATTTCTTTATCAGTTTTTTTTTTTACTTTAAATCGGTATCGGGACATCCTTAAAAAAATAGTACTGTTTGCTTGCAAACATTGCAGCGGAAAGGCCAGTACTTTTATGAAACATTTTTATTTTTAATAGAAATATTGTTGGGTGGCACCAATTTAACTTTGATCACATGCATCACATATGCTTTATATACCACAGTAACTTGTTTAATTATGGTACTAAATTTTGGTGTAACTAAGACTACAACTATATTAAATTTCAATAAGGATTTTTCTGTAATTTCAGCTGTCTAGATCTCCATTTTTTTTTCTGTGCTATCCTGTTTTAAGAGCAGTTGGAGCTGAAGTTATTTTGTGAAGTCATCAATGTGTTCTATTGCTTGCACCAAGCAAGAATAAAATGTCAAAAATAACACCTTAAAGCAACTTTGTAGATATAAAACATGCCCAGTATTTTCATGAAGATAGTGATGCCATTTTGTTGTAGTGATGACAATATCTGTAATGTTTGAAGCCCTTTTGAATAATTGTGGTCTAGTTGACCCCCTTTCTCTACCGTTTAAAAATATCCCAACAAAGTACTGTGTTGGTCATTGATAAAGGCAGAAAGTTTGGAATCAAAATAATATCCTTTATTGACTAACTGAAAAGTTTGGAAAAAAAATAGACCTAATCCCTAACTGGACTACATTTATTTTGCTAAAGCTTATGCATAAAGCATATAATAAACAACTGCCTGTGTTTTTTCCCATAAAGAAATCTCAGTGCTGTTGATCTCCCCCAGTGTCTTTCAGCCACTTCCTGAATACATTCACTTGCTCCAGCATCAGCTCTACATAATTTCTCTGGACAGTCTTGCTTATGGTGACAATGGTGAGCCATACTATAGCAACACAATGTGCGTCAGCACTCCCACTTGTAGTCTCCTTCAGGGCATGTGTGACAGGCATAGGCATGCGCAGGAGGTGTGTTTTAGCACACCCTAATCACCCCGAGTGCAACACCTAATCTCCAAACTGACAGATGGGCATGGCCTGGGTGGGTGTGACAGTATGTGGTGTGTGATTTGGATGGGCGCAGTCTCCTCTCTGTCCTCAGGTAGCCGCCCACTGAGCTCCTCCCCTCCTGTCTACCTTGTGTGAGAGAGTGATGACTGGCAGGTCTTTTAGCCTCTATCCTGCTTATTGGCAGGAGCTCCCCACCCTGTTTTATCCCTAGGGAGGTACACTGTGACAGGAATATATGGGGAGCAGGGGATGCTGTGTGACAAGAATGTATGGGTAGGGGGGACACTGTGTGACAGGAATGTATCTGTAGGGGGGATGCTGTGTGACAGAAATGTATGGAGAGGTGGGGCAGGGCCGGCACTAGCGTAAGGCTGCATAGGTAGGCACCTGATGGTGCGGGGGGTGGAAAAATGCATCTTCATCTGTGTGGCAAAAATCATTGCACTGGCCTTGCTGAAACCACAACAGCGGGTGTTTTCCGTCACTGAGACGGTGGACACATCACAAAGATCTCTCGGTAACTGGCTTTGCGATACTGAGCGCAGCAGCACTTGCCACTTACATTCCCTACATAGAAGTCGCAGCTCTCTGTGCCTGGGAAGCGGCGAGGGAGTGTGGCTGTGGCTTCCCATCCAATCAAGAAGCCAGGCGGGTGGTCACATGACCACCTGCCAGGCTCCC
>NW_017313492.1:0-1857 GCF_000935625.1 Nanorana parkeri
TTCTCTATTTGTATAAGTATAAATAGCTGAAATGTTTTGCATTGCCATTTGCATCATGCATTGAAATGAAGTACTCGATGTATGCACAACTTCCCATTCTGCCTTTCAAGAGAGCGGGTTACGTATTAATGATGGCTCGTTCAAAGGAAGACAATACTATAACCCTCGTTGCCTCAGCTGTCATTGTCTTTGTCGCTGGGATAATCATACACGCATTTGTCATTTTTGGGAACATCGTTGACTGGATGAGAGGAAGACCACTAGCTTCTACTGACCAGATTATCACCTCCCTCGAGATATCAAGGGCCATCTTCCTGTTATCCTGCTTGTTTGATGCCGTTTGGAACTTTTTAGTAAAAAGGGCGATAGCAGTTAGAATTCTCTTTCAGTTTGTCCGGGTTACTTCCAACTACTCCTGTGTGTGGTTTTTGACTCTGCTCTCCGTAGTCTTCTGCTTGAAGATTTCCATCTTCCACAATGTTTTCTTTCAATGTCTGAGGAGCGTCATATCTCCAAGAGTCACCCATCTGATTGTCGGTTCCGTGTTGATATCAGCCCTTGAGGCCTCGGTGAATATCTATATTGCTAACTTTGAATTGGCAAAAAATGAGACTGTTGATTTTACACTCGATTTCACCCATCTGAACGTTCAGCTTTTCTTGCTATGGAATATGACGCCATTCCTAATCTACCTCATGGCAGCTGTCCCTCTGATTGCCTATCTCTGTCTCCATGTCAGGAGAATGAAACGTGAAACCAAGACAACTCACCTGGATTCCTACTACAAGGCTATATGGTTTACCACCGTCTCTTTCTTCAGCTGTGTAATCCACATTTCTGTAAATGTTAATCCGGCCAATTTTGCTTCCGTCATTGACGTGGCTTGGCTTTATGTTGTTGTGAATATTCTTCCCATTTTTCATTCTATTTTCCTGATCTTTGCTGTTAACAAACTTCATAAACAGTTGTCCTGGATTCTTCAACAAGGGACCAAACGTTGCTCTGTTATTAGAGGTTCTGGGACCCGTTGTGACAATCATTGAAGATTTTCTGGGCTATTAGCTCACAATCTTTTCTTAGGTCAGATTGTAAAAATCTCTCATAGAAACAAATATGTTAGTTCATACCATTGTAGGGGATTGTTGGGTTGGTGTTGTGTCTAGTCTTTAAGTGTACAGTATGTTAGGAAATTAAAAAAAACAAGCAGTACGTCTCTGCAATTTTAGGCACAACTAATATAGTGGCTAATGAGACATTGCCAGTCTTCTAATTAATCAGACCACCGTTATGAAAGCTGTAAGTGTGACCCCGAGTACAACCATGTGCACAGCACAGATTTATGTGGATCTACGGTGGATGCCCGTGTGCTTTGTTGCATGTTTTACCATACAGCTGCTTCAGTCTTTTGTTGTCAGCTGTAAACTGCAATTTGTGTTGTGTTCAGTGGGTGTTATTGAGGTTAAAGTAACACGAGCAACAACATGAACATGCTCCATAGACATTTGGCTTAGAAGGTCTTGTAGGCAGTAATAGCACACATATAAAATGCATTGTTCGAAGTATCCTAATTGAATGCAATAAAGTAATTTTATGAATTGGTTTTGATTGTATTATGTTTATTGGAGACAGTATAAAAGAAGGAAGTATGCAGAGGAGATTATAAAAGGTGAGGGACAGTAATCTGCTGGGAAGAGTGATAGAGAAAAGACTCCTAAAGGGGGAGGTTGCATGCCAACACTCCACAAATCTGTCTTGGCCCAAATGTGCCTCTGCGTTCCATTATCACTTCTGTCATGTTTTAGTTTAGTCACACTCAGCAGTTCAATCTATTCTCCACTATTCCTGAGTCCTGTTTAC
>NW_017313493.1:0-1855 GCF_000935625.1 Nanorana parkeri
CTCCTCCCTGTCTCCTCCCTTCCTCTTTTACACTAGCTTGGGGACAGGTTGGGTGGGGCTTCGTCCATCAGGAGGTGGAGCGTCAGTCGGCGGGAGCGGGGCTTCGGTCGGCGGGGGTTGAGCTGGGGAATGCCTCACCCGAGCAAGAGGTACTGTTCCACACAATTTACTGCAATTTAGCTTCCACAAACTTGCTATCTCCCTGTTTCACCTGCCTGTAGAACTGCCTCCCTGCAGCCAATAGCTTGTGGTTCCAGTAGCCACCAGCATATGCCTCCATGCTGGCTATACATCTCTACCATTAAAGTGAATGTATAGTGGTTTTGTGCTTATTTTATTTCTGTATTTACTATAGTCAGGACTAATAAATGTGTTTTCAAAAAATGTTCTTTTTTTTGTTAGCGAAATAAGTAACAAATATACGAATGGCACACAACAGCTGTAGCCTCAGTTCAGAGTTTGTTTCATGTTTCCTTTACTACTTCATTGTAAAAAGCCTGTTGATTACACAGACCAGTAGCTCAAGTTCAATTTTATACACTGACACACACTGAATCACAAAGATCAGGCACATCCCTCTGACACACCGCAATATTGTTGTCATACATGCCCTAAGATTTGCTTGCCTGTTAGCGCTTAATACTGCTATATTAGACAGTCGCTTGCACTAATAAAGCACTGTAAGGTTAACAGCCAGGTTGTTCATGCTTTTTGAAGCATTGTTCCTTCTCCCCATGAAAAAGTTGACCAATGCTGGGATATAAAGCAGCACATTGGTCAGGCAAGATAAAGATGTTACACTAAGTTCAGTGGTGTGGTAAATAGAACAAGAGAAGGTGAAAACTAATGCAGCCACATTTAAAGATGAACTCTGGGAAAAAAATGTGGTAACCCTTGCTTGTTTTCATCTAGGTGAGAATATAAAAATGTTATACTAACCTGATCCAGCTGTTAGACCAGTCCTTTCAGCCGCTCTACCCCTCCGCTCCAGTAGACTAAGGTCCCCTGAGTCATCACAGCCTGACACTGCTGTCTTGTCCAGTCTGACATTAATGGGTTAGTACAATATACTCATGCCAGCACTCAGTTGGATAGTTTTCCTGCACAAAATTGACCACAAGAACCCAAATAAATAGATACTCCCAATAAAAACAACATATTATATAACTTACTTCAAGAATGCTGTACCCATACATTGTGAGCATCTGCACTACAAATATTTACTTTCATGATAACTGTGGCCACTACATTATGGTGTATTCAATTTCTCCTTTTTTAAACCTAAGCAGATAATCAGATAACCTGCCAATGTCTTAGCACCCTTAGACTGAAACGGTGTGCACACTTCAGTGACCCACACCAACCAATTCTAGTGAAAATTGTATTTATTTTAATCTAGCATGCTGGTCATATACATCTCATATGCGGATGGCCAGACAATCTGATTATCTGCAGATTTCCTGTGTCTCCAGGGATTCATTGGCAGGCCTGTCTAACGCTGTCCATAGTCATGAGATTATTGCCTCTTATAGAGAAGGACTGGGAACTTTTGGCCTGAGGGGTATATACAATAAACTGACCTTTTCATGGTGCATCGGTTAGTTTCCTGTGGGTTTAAGAAATTGCACTACACGAAGTGTAGCGCAGTGACACAATAATTGCGACTATGGAGAAATGTGGTTGTCATCTCAGAAAATATAGTTTAGTGTAACACACCTTTTACATAAATATTTTAAAAAGGTAAAAACTGTAAATGAGGAAGTAAGTTATGACTGCTGTTGTATAAAAATTAAATTGACTCTCCTAAATAAAATTCCATGGGGTCTATTCACAAAGCTGCCGAAGGATCTGGCCG
>NW_017313494.1:0-1854 GCF_000935625.1 Nanorana parkeri
GCCCACCCCATGTCCTACAAATACCCCCCATCATGGGTCAGTCCGCCCCTCGTCCTTGGAATACAATGACTGCAGGCCACTTACGCTCTCCTGAGACATGGAGGCTGGAGAATATCCTGAAACAAGATGGAGAAAGAGTAAAAACTCCCAGAATGCACTGCAGCTGGCTCCTCCCACTCTGAACATCTGTCCCGCCTCCAACAAACACTCAGCCAATGAAATATCACAAAATATGGCATAGAGCCCAACAGTGATGTCACAACACAAAGCCACGCCCCCGTTATCACCCCGCCTCCCCCAAGACACACACCAGGGGAGCATCTTATTTCCCCACCTCCTGCCTAATAGCTCTGTGATGTCACTACACAAAGCTCCGCCCACATTATCCCCCATCACTAGACACACACACACCCGAGCATTTCCCCTCCCCCAATGTCATCTGCTCCCCTCCTTCTGTCCACCAGCTCTGTGATGTCACTAAAAGCTCCGCCCACATTATCACCCCGCCCCCCCTTCTGCCAAAGCCCCGCCCTGATTATCACCCCACCCCCAAGGAGCATCTCATCTCCCCACTCACATCGGCTCCCCTCCTTCTGTCCAATTGCTCCCTGTGATATCACCACACAATGCCCCGCCCCTATTGTTCTTCCACCCCCATAACACACCCGAGGAGCTTCTCATCTCCCACTCACGTCATCTGCTCCCCTCCTTCTGCCAAAGCCCCACCCCCAAGGAGCATCTCATCTCCCTGCCCATGTGATCTGCTCACCTTACAGTTCCCCCGTTCTCCTTCACACTATCCACAAGTCTCACATAACGGCTTCGCGTCGGCACGTCCTGATGTCTGGAGGAGAGGACATAGAGCGTCAGAGGAGGCGTGGCCTGTACACGGGAGAGCGCACGCGGAAGGTCACCGCACTCACCTAAACAGCTCGTCCGTCACCAGCAGGAGATCGATGGCCAGAGCCTCATTCGCCTTCTCCACGTGTTTGATTCTAGAGGAACATACGAAGAGATGAACGACACGTCCCGGAACACCTCTGGAGGACTATTCCCTGGATCCAGACCTCCAAAATGTTCCCGCCAATTCTCCACCCCAGGAACGTGCACCACCGAGACCCCCTGGAACCCTGCCCAGGACAGGAGGGACTCCGGCCCCCCAGGAACGTGCACCACCGAGACCCCCGGAACCCTGCCCAGGACAGGAGGGACTCCGGCCCCCCAGGAACGTGCACCACCGAGACCCCCGGAACCCTGCCCAGGACAGGAGGGACTCCGCCTCCGGAACTGCAGGAACACTCCTGGTGCCCCCCCCCAATGATTAATATTAGTCACAGCTGTGGCATCGTCCAATGGGACCCGGACCAGATGACCGGCCAGCAGTGGGCCCAGTGGAGGAACGCCGGCATTTGATTCTGCCCTAGACCAACAATGCGGACCAGACAGATGTTCTACAACCCGGAAGACCGGCGCCCATTGTGGTGAGGGGAAGAGAATGTGAGACGGACAGAGGACGCCATCAATCCCAGCATGCAGCTCTGCAGGAGGACCGACCTCCGGATTGGACAACGTCTCCTGGGGCAGAAAGGCCTAGTCCTCCTGAAGGGTATCAGGGAGAAGGTCCACCTACTCCAATCTGATTGCCAACTCTGGAGAATGTACCAGAAGCTTCACCACCAACCATACGGCGGGAGGGTCCATCCATCCAACGTCCGCCCAATCAGGATGGAGGTCGTACAATAACATTAGAAGATGAAGTGTTCGGGGCAGAACCTGAGAAGATGGGGGGGAGATCCTAGGCCGAGGAGGAGAGCCTAGGCGGAGGAGGAGGGGAGGAGGAGATCCTAGGCGGAG
>NW_017313495.1:0-1853 GCF_000935625.1 Nanorana parkeri
TTTTTTTTTTTAAAGGTGTTCATTTTTTAAATTCCTTTGCATATAAAATGAAGAACACCCACTGAATATGTACAGCCAGTGGCAGAACAATATCAACAAGAATATCAACACGGACAGATACCCATTAACTCACACACTCACTCTCTTCCTCATCATGCCTTGGCACCGGCAAGCAAAGAGGCATGTCAAACTAAGACACAGCATTAGCTTTTTCCAGCCAAGGGTTCCATATTTTACTAAACATATTTGGGCATCCTTGCCCATTGAAGATAGATTTGCATTTGGCTACATTACCTTTGGCTAGTTTGACACTTTGGATTGTGGCTGGTCCCACAGTAACTTTTTAAGAGTACTAATTTGAAGAGTCACAGTAAAGAGACCCAGATTATGATCTTAAGTAACATGTAAGTAATTTGTGTCTGTAATTGTTGAAAACTCTCCAATGCACTTTGAAAGAACTGTGAGCTATATTGGATCTCTTGTGTGGCCCACCATGACACATCTGGATGGACATACAATTCTCCCAGTCTTTGGTGGCACCATAAGAGGAGATGAAGTGAAACATGGGCTGGGTAATGTCCAAGTATAGACAGGGCTTTATGCCAAGCAAGGAATCATTCTTCTATTGGTGAACCCCTCCTTCAGGTCATAATAGTAGTTCTCAGCTGCAAATGATTTCATTGTTCATAAGAGCCAACTGTAGCCACTGCCACTGTGGCATTATCATTATCACCAGTCATGCACCATTCGCGCAGGAAGCTAGGAGGCGAGAAAGTAGTGGAAGAAATTGGGATGGGCCAGTTCATGGTCTGCTACTGGAGCTTGGAAGGCCATGCAAGAGATGTGTGGTTGACAGCCAATCTAGATAAAGGAAGAAATAGCAGAGTCAATATGTTCAAACCACTGTTTAGTAAGGAATATCGGTGAGGCTTTAAACAGGTGTAAGTATTTGGTTAGGTAGCTCTTTTTAGTAAGACTGATCTTGCAAATAAGATACAGTGAGCTATTTTTAATTTAAAACATCTTTTAAACATTCTTGACAATTTTGATTGTAGAAAATTAATGTAAACATTTGCACAACACCATTGGATTAAATTCAGATTTACACAAGTGGAATCACAATAAATATTTTACTGTTTCATTATCATGAATAATATGACATGGAGCCTTGATTCATTTTTTATTAGATGCAAAAGATCCCTAGGAATTCAATTTATTAGTAGCTTATTTTTTTTCCTTGTATACCTTTGTACTTTGATTTTACAACTTTGAATCCATCATGGATACTTTTTGCTCGTTAAATTGTTTTAAACACGTTTTTGATCAACCCCTCCAAGCTTTACTGTATCCTTCTGTATTTTAAATTCAATTATAGTAAGGCTCAGATAGGTGAAACAGCAACAATTTCTTGAGACACGCAAGAAACATAGTAAGCCTAATTGGCTGCAGTACTTGTAAGTTACTGTAGATGGCAGCAGACATATAAAACTCTATAGTGTTGATTTATTGAAGGCAAATAGGCTATACACTTTACAAGGGAATCTGCACTTTGCAAGGGAATTTTACCTTAGCTAAGTAAATGAGGTAAAGCTCTACTGACTTCCATTATCATGTGCAAGCAAAAATAGTATTTTTTTTCTTTATTTTTTACTGCACATGATTAGGTATATTTAGCAGAGTGAATTTTACTTTCAAAGTATTTTTATTAAGTTTTCCATTTTTCTGAAGAAACAGAGTAAACAAATTCAGGTAACACAACATACATGACCTAAATATACAGACACGTACATGTGATTAGCCCGCCACAACATGAAACTCGTGAGGTTACCCGCCCTGTATCCCACATCAAGCCA
>NW_017313496.1:0-1852 GCF_000935625.1 Nanorana parkeri
TCAGACATTCGGATGCATCCGAATGTCCGAATTCCAATGAGACCGATTGCAAACGAATCCGAATGTCCTTCAAATGAATTTTCGGATCATCTGAATTTCTTTCAAAATGAAACTAAATCGAACACGTGACTGTTTTGTGGCCAATCAGAAAACCCCGTCAGAAACTAAAACAAAATTCAGAAACATCCAAATCTGAATAACGAAACGAATCGGTGTTTGGACCCAAAACCCGAAAGAAAGAAAAATCAGAAGATAAACAATTTTTTTTACCGGCTTACATTTCTATAGGTTAGCACCCTAATAAAAGAATTCCCCCATTCTTTATTTGCTGATAGTTGCAGATCTCCTCCAAAAAAAATTGTCAACACTACGATTTTCTACCACAGCCATTGCGATGGGAATCCTCTATATCAGGAAAAGGTCCAATTGCACTGAGCACAATCCATAATGGTCTATTTATACTATATCTGTCAGTTTTGATTGACAGTAAATTTTATGAATTTAATGAATCAATGCAGATATATGCATTTTGATTTAGTGCAACTCTATGTGCCATTAGGTAAGGCAAGGCATGATTTATCTTGCCTACCTTTGTAGAATTAAAATAGAAAGCCCTTTACATTTTTGAGTATTCAGGCAGGTACAACAGCAGCTAAACATACATGGGTCATATGATTACTGCATTATAATAGGCTCAACCTAATCCTAATGTTGGACCTTTACCATGCCCTTTTGCAATCAATTACCATGATCAATGGTGCTCCTTTCAATGAGACATAGAGACACCCCACTGGACAATGGGATAGCAAGGGGTATGGCCAGGTCAGAGCCGAGTGAGAGCAGTCTAGACATTATATCAGCTGGCAGACATTGGAGCTGGACTATGATACTCCCTCTCTATAGCTTGTGCAACTGCACCCCTTAACCCAGGATCTCTGGCACCCCTTATGTTTTGTTACAGTGTATTCTTTAGGGGAAAAAGTGACACTTGAGGTGTATGAAGGCTATGGTATTTACAGAGGGATTAGGAATTAGAAAAAAATATATAATACATAGGAAGAGATGTAGAGCCTTGAGAGTGGAAGCATGACATTGACTGTATTAGTGCTCATAGTGAAATCCAGGTGCTCACATGCCCACTCTACAACCCCCTTATGGAGAGAATAGCTATCAGGGAAGGTGGCACCATCAATAAATTATGTACAGTATAGGATTGTGAACTGCAAGTGTTGAAATTATTTCTAAAAAATGAATTAGGGGAAGATAAGTAGACACTTTGAAGTGCATATGCCTAATACCAGTAAGACATTACAACCACCACCACCTCCAACAGCTTTGCTACTTCACTATGCCATATTGGCGATATTATTATGTCAGACATATTTTACATATAATATATATGATGTGAAAGGGGGCTCATTATGTGAAAGGGGGACTTTGATGTGAAAGAGAGGAACTCTGATGTGAAAGGAGGGGGCTCTGATGTGAAGGGGGGGCTTCTGATGTGAAGGGGGCTGCTAAAGTGGAGGCTCTGATGTGAAAGGAGGGAGCTCCTGATGTGAAGGGAGACTCTCTGATGTGAAAAAGGAACCCCATTCTTTGTGTTTTGGCGTGATGTAATTTTAAAAACCTTTACCTGACCCTTATCTGGGATAAGGGTTTGGTCCTAGCGCCCCTAAATGCCTGGTCCTAGCACCCCCTCGATATCGCTGATGAGTAGTGATGGCCCAAACAGGTAGTAGTTCGGTTCGAATTCAAACTTTAGAACTTCCAAAAAGTTTGAATTTGAACTTGAACTCATTGCAAGTCTAGGGGGGTAGAACTTTCAAAAACAATTGTCCCCTTTAAGAGG
>NW_017313497.1:0-1850 GCF_000935625.1 Nanorana parkeri
CTCTAGCAACTTCAGCGCAAAATTATAGCTAATTTGCCTATTAACGTCAGGTGGTCATAATAATCTGGCCACTCAGTATACATTTTCTCATTATATAGATTACTAGTTCTAAATGTAATCAAGGCAAGCATGCGAACTATAAAAAAACCAAGTACAAACCAAAACCAAACTCAAACACGGACAGAAGGGAGTCTTACTGCTCAGTAGCAGACTACAGCCCCAAGAAGAAAAAAAAAAGTTATTAATAGGCTTAGGTTGGATACACAACGTAACATCCTATAATAAACAGTTATCATATAAAAATCTCAGTATACTATTGTATGATATCAACAGTTCACCTGCAGTAACACCGTCTTTTAATCTGGCTCATCCTTGTATTTTTTTTAAAATTGCTTTTACATCTATCGTCCTCATCTTTAATATTTAGCACAAAACTTACAAAAGGAAATTAAAGCTTGCATGTGACTGCAGGGAGATTTAGTGACATATGCTCGACCCAGGGACAACAGGATATTGTTATTCGAAAAAGGTAATTAGATTCTGCTTTTCCCCCTGGTTGAACAGGCGAGGTCTGAAGACCTAACCTGACAGCAAATGTGTGCAGATGGTCTTTCTGAAACGTGGAAAGATAAAATCTGGAGTTCGGTCTGTGCCGTGTTGCTGCTGCTTGTACATCTGCTGCAAGCTAATTGCCTTTTTTTTTTCCTATCCCACCTTTTTCTGCAAAGTCTCAATGTTTTCTCTTTTCTGTAATTGTACAAGTGGTGATTAAATGCAGACTCTAATGTGATTTACCGTGGTGTTTATCTCAGCCAAAAGTCCTTTAAAACAGCTTGAACTTGTAATAAAATATATCACAAGTTACTTTATCAACCAGAACCCGTACCCCACGCCTAACCATGGGAGAATTTTAAAGAAATGGATGCAAAGCAGTAAGAGAAATTATATCTGTGGGTCAAAGGGGGTATTCCAGCTTTAGAGAAAATTAAAATAGTCATATGCTACTTTGTCAAGTAAACGAAGGAAGATTTTCCAGAAGGGACAAAACCTTTAAAAGCTTTTCCAGACAATTTTAATTTTCTGTTTTGGATAGAGCGGAGATCTAGAATGTCTTTAGGTTTTGAGTTTTTTTGACGTGTGTGTCCTTTGAGATTTATTTTCACTACCTGTCCTGACTGGAATCTCCCCAACAGGGCCACAGACAAAACCAAACCACACGTTTTATTAGAATGGGGGAACATTTTAACTTTTGATAGCATTTTTATTGCCGTCTGTGCCTATCTGCCCCTAAGCCAACCACTTTCCTCCTTTCATGTCCTAGTGTCACAGAGACAGAAATGAGCAAACATCTCTCCTCTCCATTTAAAATTATTATGTCCTTGTACTCTTTCTAATTAATCGTTGTTAGAGAATAACGAAAATAAATGGCCCCTCAAAGCTTAAAGTGTTACTAAACTCAGGGGCTAAATCTTGGCTCTGCTTCCCTTAACTTCCTGTCCAGTACAAAATCACAAGGGACAGCGCAATCACAAAGCTTTCCATCTTTTAGCTTGGAGGAGGGGGAAGAAAGGAAAAAAAAAAGGAAGGAAGCAGGAGAGGGTAGTGAGTAGGGGTGACCTTGCTGTGCTTGAGTGTTTGTGGAGACGCACATAGCTTAATATTACAAACAAGGGTGGCCCCATAGGACCCTGCAATGGAAGAAAGCCACCCTAAAAGAGATATCAGGGGGGGGGGACCAGCTGACTCCACAGAAAACTAAAAAACCTGTAAACATCAAGAAGCAGCATCCACTGTAAGTGATTTGATCATCATTTGAAATAGCATAAAAACATTTTGACTTTAATATCACT
>NW_017313498.1:0-1849 GCF_000935625.1 Nanorana parkeri
AACGCAAAATCCGAATCAAAATGAAACGAAACTAAACACATATGTCTATTATCTAAGCAAGGGCATTCAACCCCATCCTCTGCAGACATGGATCAACTTTCACCTACAGGTCTTACTACTCATCTTGGGAGGGCCTGTGCACTCTACACTACATTTTGCCTTTTCTGACAGGGCACTAAACCTGAGAGCTTTAGGCCTACGGCAGCTTAGTGAATAGACCCCTATGTAACAAAAACAAACACCAAAAAGTCTGTATTTTTAACTGCATTTTTCCTTTTCCTAGATTTCCTATTTCACATATTACTTCTGGGGCAGTGGTTTGATTCAAATTATTTTGTGTCCCAAAACTTGAATGCAGCACAAGTTGATGAATGACCTCTTCTATCAGTGCCTTCTCACAGAGGTGTTTTGTTTTGTGAAGGATTGCCTTTACCATTAGATAATTCAAAGCTATTATTAAAACACGTGTCAGAGTAAAACAAATTAAAAATTAAACAAACAAAAAAATACAGACTGAAAAATAGGACTGGAGAGGACAGGTAGGATGAAAATAGGAAATTATTCAAATGCAACATAGTTTAATGCTGTGACATGTGTACAAACATGTCCTTGAAATATATATTTCAGAGTGGTTGGTCTTTTTCAATGTCACACTTCTAGCTTCCACTGTCCAATCATACTCTGGTAATCTTCCCATTAAATCTCAGGCATTGCCAAATAAAAATGTCAATATTGGCTTATCCAGTATCTGTTTTGACATATTACCTGCTTGAAGACTAAAGCCTGCAATTATTGGAATTAGATCAAACTCCTTGGATGCTGAGACATTTATCTATATGGCAGCAACAGCAGCTGCAGTTACTTTATTATCCTGCCTACTTTCTCAGATAAGGCTTTTTGACCTAGACCATAATTTTATCATGAATGATTAAGTAATGATTACTATTTTTTTTTTTGAATATCCAAGTCTTTTGAGCTTTAAGAGCTCTGAAAGTCATGTCCTTTCATCCAACCCCTTGGTATACATGGTGTTTGCAATTCAAAGAAATTGTGAAAAATATGTAACAGTAAAACAGGCAATATTACTGAATATGTGTACAGTTAAAAGTGGCCTTGTATTATGCTTTGGATGCCTATGTTATGTATGATTTAGGCTAAATATTTAAAGCCAAACTTTAGGAAAAAATTGTGTGCACACTGTGTGCATAAATTATCATTAAAAAGCTGGGTCTTATGTGCAGAGGGCTGTATAAAAATCTTACCTGGCAGCATGCCATCTCCTACACATAATGCCAGCATTCCGGGCACTGCAGGGAGTAAGGAATGTGACTCAAGCAGTGAAGTGTGCCAGTTGCATCACCTGCTCCTCCTCACTACTTTTCCAATTACAAAATGCCTTGCAAATTTTAAAAAGAATGCAAGGCATTCTGTGATTGGAGATGGAGAGATGATTTTGCATTCCCATTCCCTCCTCCTCCAGTCATAGAACGCCTTGTATTCTGTGAAAAAATACAAGGCATTTTATGAATGGGAAAGTAAGGGGGAGTAGGGGGAGATGCGACCAGAGCACTTCACTGCTGGATTTGCATATCTTACTCACTGCAGAGGCCAGAAGCCCAGCAATTTGTGCAGGAGGTGGCATGCTGCCAGTTAAGATTTTTATACTTTGTGGCAGCAAATAACACACATATAACATACACATTTTTTATAAAAAAGTTACACACCCACATTCTCCATTCACACCCCCTGCTCTCTTCTTTTTTCCTTGTGGCTGCGCCCCTCCTGATCCACCGCAGAGGTGAGGTTTCAAATTGCCTTATTCTCCAGTGCTGCTTTGTTAATTAACTGC
>NW_017313499.1:0-1848 GCF_000935625.1 Nanorana parkeri
GGTTCCCATCCTGTAATCACTGGACAGGTAATATGCAAATCTGCACAAAAGGAAGCAAGGTCTTCTGGATAGCGCAGCGTTGCACTTTTACCGTCTCGTCGAGCCGTCAGACTGAAGGGAAATCCCCATCTGTAAGGAATATTGTTGTCCCTCAGTAGCATCAGGAGGGGTTGCACATTTCGCCGTTGCTGTAGGGTGAACCACGAAAGGTCTGGAAAGATCTGTATTTCAGTACCATCAAATTCTAGGGTCTTCAAGATCCGAGCCTTTTGCAAAATTTCTTCTTTAACTGCATAATAATGTACTCTGCAAATAACGTCCCGCGGGAGCGAGGAAGCTCCTCTAGGCCTGAGCGCTCTATGAGCTCGATCCAGTTCCACCTGTCGGGAGGAGGGCCACCCTAGGATATTGGTAAATATGGTTTGAAGCACATGTGGAAGGTCCTCCGGGCCTGTCGCCTCAGGTAGGCCTCTTAGACGTAAATTGTTGCGGCGTCCGCGATTATCCAGATCCTCCACATGACGCTGGAGATCTCTAATTGTGGTTGCTTGAGTAACAAACTGGGTTTGAAGTTTATACACCTCACTTTTAGTGGAGTGAAGCTCTTCATCTATGCCTTCTACACGTTGTGTAAGTTGTTGGAAGTCAGTGTGTAACAACTGTATCTCCGAGCGACAAGTGTCCGTACCTCCGTACCTCCTGGATCAAAAGGCGAAAGTCTTTTTTAGTGGGAATGTGTTTAAGGCATTCTCGCCATGAGACAAAGTCATCTCCTTCTGCCTCTGAAGAGGAAGGAGAGTAAGCCGAGGATGGAAGCTTACGTTTTTGCGGGTCTGTTGACACATGTTTCCCCAACCCTGGTGATGGAGAGTACTGTACTATTTGTGAAGGGGATATTTGTGGCACTGAGTATAGGATGGCTGAATTCCCATTGTATTGTCCCCTTGGTTGCTCTAGGGGATCACGGCCAGGGGTAGGGTCTGTAATGTATTCCTGTAAAATCGTAGCATGACCCGTTGGGCTAGTGTCCCTGGGGCTAGTGTCCCTGGGGCGAGGAGTCCGCTGCGGCTTCGGGGCCTGGTCACACGGCTGTGGGCTTGTCAGAGTAGGAGACGGAGGGTATAAGGACGGAGAGCAGGCCTCTGCCTCCCGGGTCTGTGCAGAATCGGCATGTGGGACATCCGGGGATCCCACTTCTGCTTGACCACAGGAAGGGGTATCATCTGAGGCCCGTCTAGCTGTTGTAGGAGTACCCTTCCCCTCGTAACTCACATACCTCGTCATCGTTTCTTTCCGCTCTGGCCCGGTACTCCTCGGTGAGCGATCCAAGCCCTGCTGTAACATCGAGGAGGCGATGGAAGACTGAGAGCTTGTCGGGGTCACATCTCCCACGGATACGCTGACTGCTTATTTAATTAAATTATCCCATGACATTAAGCAAATAAAGGTTACAGCAATTATTTGTTTTGAAATGTGTTTGTGAAGTGCAAGCTTTGTGTCTGTATTGTTAATCTTAAAGGGGCTTACATAAAAACTACATTTTTACCCAATTTTTTAATGAGTAACCACCTGTATTCCCTTGTCCTAGAGAACCTGTTTTATGTAGTGACTTACCTGACCTAGCCAAATGTGCTATCTGGGACAATGGGTATGTTCAACAATCATCTCCTAATGGTCACCAGCGTCATTACACTTACATCCCCTTAGTTTGTACTAAATGCAGATTTGTTAGGTTTCTATTGCATCCAATTCTCTTGTCCTACATCAACCCCAGGGAAGGTTTACTCCCAACACATACTGTATGTCTGCTAAAAAACATAACATTAACATAAAATAGACATGTCATGC
>NW_017313500.1:0-1845 GCF_000935625.1 Nanorana parkeri
TAAAGGTATACACTTTGAAGTAGCAGTATGTAGTGTGTTTCGCGACAGACGAAGTTCAATTTACCCAAAAAGATTGAAGCAGGCGGAGACGCGCCCACCTCCCGTTGGAGATCCTCAAGCTTGTCCTGCGGCAATCGGCATTCCATGGCCCGCGTATCAACGATGATACCCAAAAACTGCAACTTGGTCACAGGACCCTCAGTTTTGTCGTGCGCCAGCGGAATACCCAACTCCCGGGCCACCCGACCGCGCTGTCTACAGCCCCCCAAACCACCAAACGGGGGGGGGGGGGGCCCCGGCGGGCCAACGCACAAAAAATCGTCCAAGTAGTGGATGATGGACGAAACCTGAGCCACATCACGCACTACCCATTCGACAAACCTGCTAAACTTTTCAAAAAAGGAACAGGAAATTGAACAGCCCATAGGCAAGCAACGATCAATAAAATACTGCCCGTCCCACCGACAGCCAAGCAAGGGCTGGCTATCGGGGTGCACAAGGAGCAACCGAAACGCGGATTGGATATCCGCTTTCGCCAGCAGTGCCCCCTCGCCATAACACTGCACCCACGCCACCGCTGTGTCAAACGATGTATAGGACACCGAGCACAAATCCGGACTAATGGCACTATTAACCGAAGGCCCCGTTCGGGTACGACAAGTGGTGAATAAGCTAAAATTTCTGAGGCTCCTTCTTGGGAACCACACCTAAAGGGGACACAATCAGCTCGGGAATAGGCAGGGCCGCAAACGGCCCAGCCATCCTGCCCAGCTTTGTACTTGCATTTTTTGAGTGGTATCTTGATTTTCACCCATGTAATTTTGTGGGTGTGCATGTTGCTTAGTGTGCATGGTCAAAAGCAATGCTCATTGAGCAATATGCATAGTTATTATACTTTTATGTACACACGTTTATGAGTATTTTGATAATTGAAGTATTAATTCACAACCCTTTGAATAATTTCACTCGTTTATTATTTAGACATACATACACGAATTCGCATATATTAATTATTATGCTTCACTAGCATTTACTATCACCACCCATCATGAATATTATATAAATAAAATTAATATGCCATTTATATCACTACACATAATTTATTCCCTTATTATTCTCATTGAATCATTATTTTATGAATCCCTATGTGTGCCTGTTCAATACAAATCTCTTTTTCTGCTGCCCTCGATTGTTGTTGCTGCCTTGCTCTCCTGACACGATTCCCATGCGTGACTAATTTTATTCGAATAGAGGGAAAACACACCTGAAAACACTTGGCCCCCTCCACCTCATGTAGTGGTGTCGACTGACGGTCCTTTTGGACTCCTCCATGTAAGCTTGCTAATATCTATGATACCATAATGTGTGTCTGTATATGCTTGTTCCATATATGAATGCAGTCTCCAATTTGCCTCACATGGGTTCTCTCTTATTTAGGATATATAAATTCCCCTGAAGAGCCCATTTGGGCGAAACATGTCGGGTTTTATCTGAATGAGTTCTCTTTTATGCCTTATTTTAATAATAATTGTTGACTTGATGTGACATCTACTGCATGCGAAATAGACCAATTATGTTTCAACTTTGTTCATTTCCAACTATGTAATAAATGAATTCATATATTTTTTATACAATTGGAGAGTTTATAGTATTTCTTAAAAGCCCCTCCCCTTTCGGTAATTGCATACCTTAAAGTGGAATCTACTCCTCGCATTTCTTTCTAGTCAATCTATTTGGGGTGTGAAATCTTGCTCTCCTCGTTCTTTATTGCTCTAATACACGTCAACTAAAAAACCTATTTACAATCCTGCCCAGCTCGACCTCCTTGTCCAGTTTGGCCGAGAC
>NW_017313501.1:0-1839 GCF_000935625.1 Nanorana parkeri
CACTGTAGACACAGGTGAGGGGGGAGCACACTGTAGACAGGAGGGGGGGAGCCCACTGTAGACCGGAGGGGGGGAGCCCACTGTAGACACAGGTGAGGGGGGAGCACACTGTAGACAGGAAGGGGGAGCCCACTGTAGACACAGGTGAGGTGGGGCCACAGCTATAGACACAGGTGAGGGGGGAGCACACTGTAGACAGGAGGGGGGGAGCCCACTGTAGACAGGAGGGGGGGAGCCCACTGTAGACACAGGTGAGGGGGGAGCACACTGTAGACAGGAAGGGGGAGCCCACTGTAGACACAGGTGAGGTGGGGCCACAGCTTATTACTGGGGGCCCAGATAGGAAACTATCAGTACGATCAGCAATGGTAGAACTCAACCCTACAGGGCCCACCAATGGGAATCCCATGCCCAATACGCCAGCTGCCAGGGTGGCCCTCAGTATGAATCATCAGGGGCCCCACCAATTCTGGAGTACTCCCCAGCCCCAGGAGCCAATATTATCACCTCTTTAGACCCCCAGGTTCCTCAGTTATCCTCCACTAGACACTCCTGTGGCCCCTGTCTATATGGCTCATGAGGGCCCATCCGCCAGGACGGAACATTTTCTCTCCACTCTGTGGGTCTTTGGGATATAAGGATCCCTGTATTTCCCCACCACTCACTGCAGGGGCCCCTCCGTGCGCACAGTAACCGCTCAGGGGCCCCAGAACCTTCACCCATCCCATCCAGGTGCCTCTCGGCACCTCTTCCCCCTCCAGCTTTCCCGGGCTCCTTACCACGGGGTTGGCGTTGGCGGGGGTCGCCATGTCCCGCAGTGAGCCCGAAGCTCCGACTCTCCGCTCTCCTTTATATACCGATCCGGCCGCCCAGACCAGCCGCGGGATGACCAGGTTCTCGCGAGAACTCCGCCTACAGGGGTGGGGCCAAAGGGAAGAAGGAGGGCGGAAAACGATGGATGGACTACAGACCACTCCCCTTCTGCGACATCACCGATCCTCTTACCCAATATGGTTAGCCCCGCCCCTCCCTTGTCCCACTCAGGACGCTGAGGTAACCTCCCCCCGCAAACGGTAATTAACTTTCCCGGGTCACCGGAGAAGAGGAATACGGGGGAGGGAGCTACGTGTCCCAGCACACCCCCTCCCCCATACAGAGGACTACATTACATATCACAACATCCCCGACACCTCCCCATACAGAGGACTACATACCCTAACATCCCCGACCCCATACAGAGGACTACATATCACAACATCCCCAAACCCTCTCCCATACAGAGGACTACCATAACATCCCCTCCCCCATGCAGAGGACTACATATCACAACATCCCCGAACCCTCCCTCATACAGAGGACTACATATCACAACATCCCCAACCCCTCCCCATACAGAGGACTACATACCCTAACATCCCCTCCCCCATACAGAGGACTACATATCCCAGCATCTCTGACTCCCCCATAGGACACCACTCAGTCTATGTGAGTTTAATGAGAAAACAATGAAAATGTCCAATCAGATCCAAGAGAACCTGTCCTAGTGTGACCCCGGACACCCCACCACTGGGGGCCCCACACTTCCTGAGGACCGACAGAGGAGGTACATGGACTCCACTTCAGACCAACAAGGTCTGACCTCCGTCCTCCCCTTCAGTCTTCTATCTGACCTCTGTCCTCCCCTTCAGTCTTCTATCTGACCTCCGTCCTCCCCTTCAGTCCCCTATCTGACCTCCGTCCTCCCTTCAGTCTTCTATCTGACCTCCGTCCTTCCCTTCAGTCTTCTATCTGACCTCGTTCCTCCCCTTCAGTCTTCTATCTGCCCTCCGTCCTTCCCTT
>NW_017313502.1:0-1837 GCF_000935625.1 Nanorana parkeri
TTATTTTTATTTTTAGTGTATATTAGGGATTATATAAGATAGTATATTAGGGATTATATAAGATTATATAAGCATAACTTGCTTACTTTCAAATAATTTGGGTGATTTACCTTCATCTAAAATTCATTGTCACTCTGTGCTTTGCTGCCTACTGCCAGCACGGGAGATTTTTGTAAGTGATGTAATTTTCTTAGTCAGCCTCAATTGAATGAAACTGCTATGGTCAGTTATATTTCTGTTGCATTGAAATACTTGTAGTCATTTACTTATTGAAAACTAATTTACTGTAAACATTTTCCTAAGTAGAAGTATCACTGAATACTGATTTAATGGGCAACTTCTTCACTGATTTCTAAAGCTGAATATTTCAAATATGACTTTTATCAGATTAGTTATTACTGAGACAAATACAATTAGAAAATCTAACACATAGAAGACTGATGGAAATCTATAATAATCCTTCTTTGGCAAGGCGCAAGCAAAAGCTGATTAGGGCTGAAATGGGAAGTTGTTACTTTTCCTAAAGTGCATCATAGAGAAGGGGTAGTACGTTTTGGACTCTAGATCGAATCTAGATTTCTAAATTGACAATACGGCATGGGAAGGCTAATTTCTCCTATTTTATCCTTGTACCCGCACACTCTAAGGGCTTAGAGTGTGTTGTAAAGTAGTCACCGCTCTACGTTCACTCTGGTGATAGACTATGGGGTCTATTCACTAAGCTGCCATAGGCAGCCGAGTGAATGACCGACCTGAAGTGAAGTGAGCCGAACACTGTTCGGCTATTCACTTCAGGCTGGTACGGCTGATTTCAGCCGTATATCGGCTGAAATCAGCCGTACATCGGCTTGCTTCGCATGGCTTCGGGTCGGCCGGACATGCTCAGCATCTTCGGCTGACCCGAAGTGCCGAAGGAGTTCAGCTCAGGTGTTCTGCAAGGTCGGTAAAAAGTTTTAAAAAAAAGTTTAAAAAAAGTAAATAAAAAACGATTGTGCGGAGCTAGCAGTGAAAAATAGAAGAAATGTAATTATCGGATAAGTATATTACCCCTGAATACATATACTATTATTCAGCATAACAGAGTTAGAAGCTTGTACAAATATGTGCAATCACAAAAACAATTTCCAGATCAAATATTACTTAAAAATGTTTAATATAAATGACTACCAATGTAAATGTTTGTAATATAAATTATTGTAATGACTCACTTAAAAGCCTAGATAATATTATAATAAACCCTAATAATAATTAGGGACAATATATCCAATCTTATTTATATAAAAATACTTTAATTCCATATTAAAATCTATTTTTAACTACTCCTGTGAGGGGGTGAGGTGTATGCTTAGAAGTAGGTTGTTATGACCATGGACATATGTGCTCAATGCTAGCAAATTCATAAAAACTTTACCAGAACTGATACAATTCAACCTAGCAAAATAAAACCAACTGGTAAGTACTTTTACTTTGTAGCATTTCTAAAAAAAATCCTCCTGACTCACAAAGGCAGGCAAATCAGTATTTATAATAGTGACTGTGGATATTTTTATTATAAAATATCCAGTATTGACATTGCTATTATTACCTGATGTGATAGGAAACTACACATCCTGAAGTGGATCTGGTATCGGATATATTTTTATCTGATATGTAAGTGAAACACTTGAAGGTATTTATTATTTTCATACAGACCCAATGCCTATGCAGTTACTTGCTGTGTACACAAATGCCTGTCACAGAAAAGCCACAGTCCCAGTCTCTTTGTAAAGACTAATAACATCAAAATCTACCCATACGGGGGGGCGTGGCTACCAGGGCATGTGAGAAGACGTGTCTT
>NW_017313503.1:0-1835 GCF_000935625.1 Nanorana parkeri
TGTATTGTTTTAGAAAAACTGTCACATGACAAAAAAAAAAAAAGGTATCGGTAATTGGTATCGGAACTTGTACTCGATCTGGAAATATTGTATTGTATCCCTAGCAGTCACCCCTTGTACTGGTCTTATCTTAGGAAATAAGACAAATCATTGTGGAAAATTATTTGAGATGGAGAAGCAGCAGTAGAAAAAAAACTCCTGGCAGGAAGTACAAGACATCAAAGAACAGGAAACATGAATTACTATATCTATGCACACACATTGAATATCTAATATAAAATCACAAAGAAAATTGTAACATATTTTAGGGAGTGCGTATTATTGTTATTACCTGAAAGAAAATGTGAGATGTTCAAATTTTTAGTCACTTGCATGTGCCAAAATTTTCTGAATAATATTCATACACAGATTAGTGAGTACGCCCTCTATTGGCTATCTGTGTTTCAATCGAGCCAGCCTCCCTGCTGAATAACTGCTTGAAGAAAACCAATTACATGATAATCCAACTATGATGTAAATGTCTGTTAATAGCATTCTGTCCAAAGATTTGCATTACACCTAAAAAGAGTATTATTACTGCAATGTTTACCTGACAGACGTTTTAAATGTAAGATTTTTATTTTTCCATGCCTCAATTGTTTTTCATATATTTTATGTATTCCATATACTGGTTTCTTCCTGTCTTCATATTCTTTGCACCTTAGAAGTAACTAATGAATCACTAACTCTGCCTTAGAACCAGGGACAAGGACCATTCGCACCCAAGGCGAATAGGACAAAATGCACCCCCCCTCCCCCATGAGCAGCAAGTCCTGCCTTTTTTGCAACCCCCCTCCACATCTTATGCCCACCTTTTGGCCAGCTTAGACCAAATCTGTGCAGTGTAAACCACAACTCTCCCTCCCTTCTTCATCAATCTCAGCTGATGCTTCCTTCAACAATACATTATGTACAAAGCTTACAACCAACTTACCAATAGTGCAGCTTGACCAATGATGGAATATGCTCTATATCTAAAGCCAATGTTTTTTTTAGCTTTGGCTCAAGTAATGAGTGGTTAGACCCCTGTCAAGTTTTACTGTCTTTTGCTGTCTGTGTCTCATTGGGGAGATTTCCCTTTTTGTCTTAGAGGCACAGCCATAAGTGAGTAAATCCCTACAAAGTAAAAGGGAATCCCTTCTTAAACAGCTGACACCAGAACAAGTGCCCCTATTGAAATTATTCGGCTCTGTTCTTGTTCCAAAGACAACTCACAATTTTGAATCTCCCCTCACTTTCAGTTGCAGAGATAATGGACAAGTATAAATTGATTTTTCTAGTGGGAACACAGACAATAGTAAAAACATGACAGGGGTTCTGAATCTGGCCATACACAGATCTAATTTAGTCAGTTTCCCACTTAATCAGAAGAAATGTGATCCATTGGTGGCCCTGGAAGCACCACCCTGCTCAACAAAAGTCAATTTTTCAAGAAGATGGGTGAAAAACTGTCTGTTAAAATTTTTTTCTGTTTTGTAGAGCAGTGTGGTACCTGCAGGGCCCCCAATGGATCAGATTTCTTCTGATTAAGCAGGAAACAGGCAAACTTGATTGAAATTTGAAAATTCGATTCGAGAGCAGGGTGGAACATTTTTGAACAGTAACTGCAAGCATTCAGCTGCAGTCAATGTTCAAGTATTCTGATGGGAGCAGGTGGACAGTACAAATTCCTCCATTCACGCTTTATCATAGATGGGGGATCTATGGGACCCCAGGGTTGAAGGAGAAACATTTTTTTTGGTGTGCAGTCAACCTTCTCTATTCTATCAAAAGCTAAAAAAAAAAAAAAAAAAAAA
>NW_017313504.1:0-1834 GCF_000935625.1 Nanorana parkeri
GTGAAATCTGGAAAGTAAGCACAAAGGAGGGCGCCTTTCCTCAATGGTCATAACAAAAAAAAGGTACTCACAAACATTAATTAATAAAAGCCATGGAGTGAACGGCCATGGAGTGAACATCAGCTGAACGGTTCCTATGTGCGATTTATCGTTGACGCGTTTCCTGGGCACGCCCCCTTCATCAGAACATCAACACATCATGTTCTGATGAAGTGGGGTGCTATGCATTCCACCCATGGCCCCCCAGTTAGTGATCACTGTCTTTTACCATTGACCTGACAAGGAGAAGATTTGCCTAAATGCTGTTTTGCCATAAACTTTCAAATGGGCAGAGAAAGACGAAGGGCGACATTGTGCCCAAGCACTTTGCAGCTGTCTGACAAGCATAAAACTACAACCAAAAAAAAAAAGTCAGGTAAAGGCACCAGAAACACAAAAGCACAAATTAAATGGGATGATAAAACATTTAAACTATAACAAAGATATTATTTGGCAGATAGTATCCCTTTAAATACTCTCCAGTGTCTATCTCTATAGCCCACCATGCGGAATGGGAGCAGTTTGAGTTTTACGTCTTGAGTCCCTTGGGTAGAAGCAAGAGAAACCATGTGTGAAATGGATGGATTGGTTGTTAAATGATTTATGCCTACTCTAGTACCTCTCCCACCTCCCCCAGTCTTTCTCTTACGCCAGCAGTGATTGGTTTAACCCATTCCAAATCTATGAGAACACATTTCATTGTGGGCCCACAAAGCCTGTTTGACACAGAAGATGACTTGGATGATAGCAATCCATAGGTGGATGCACCGGATACCATCTGACATGCAGTTGCTTCTGTCCACTCCAGTTATTTTTTTTATTTTTTTCACCTACAGCCAAACATTTAAACACATAAAAGAAACACACACACATATATATATATATGTGTGTGTGTTTCTTTTATGTGTTTAAATGTTTGGCTGTAGGTGAAAAAAATAAAAAAAATAACTGGAGTGGACAGAAGCAACTGCATGTCAGATGGTATCCGGTGCATCCACCTATGGATTGCTATCATCCAAGTCATCTTCTGTGTCAAACAGGCTTTGTGGGCCCACAATGAAATGTGTTCTCATAGATTTGGAATGGGTTAAACCAATCACTGCTGGCGTAAGAGAAAGACTGGGGGAGGTGGGAGAGGTACTAGAGTAGGCATAAATCATTTAACAACCAATCCATCCATTTCACACATGGTTTCTCTTGCTTCTACCCAAGGGACTCAAGACGTAAAACTCAAACTGCTCCCATTCCGCATGGTGGGCTATAGAGATAGACACTGGAGAGTATTTAAAGGGATACTATCTGCCAAATAATATCTTTGTTATAGTTTAAATGTTTTATCATCCCATTTAATTTGTGCTTTTGTGTTTCTGGTGCCTTTACCTGACTTTTTTTTTTTGGTTGTAGTTTTATGCTTGTCAGACAGCTGCAAAGTGCTTGGGCACAATGTCGCCCTTCGTCTTTCTCTGCCCATTTGAAAGTTTATGGCAAAACAGCATTTAGGCAAATCTTCTCCTTGTCAGGTCAATGGTAAAAGACAGTGATCACTAACTGGGGGGCCATGGGTGGAATGCATAGCACCCCACTTCATCAGAACATGATGTGTTGATGTTCTGATGAAGGGGGCGTGCCCAGGAAACGCGTCAACGATAAATCGCACATAGGAACCGTTCAGCTGATGTTCACTCCATGGCCGTTCACTCCATGGCTTTTATTAATTAATGTTTGTGAGTACCTTTTTTTTGTTATGACCATTGAGGAAAGGCGCCCTCCTTTGTGCTTACTTTCCAGATTTCAC
>NW_017313505.1:0-994 GCF_000935625.1 Nanorana parkeri
ATCAGGAGCGAGAATGATTAGTAACAAAGGAGAAGACGGTCTCATGGAGTCCCGCAGCCTCTAATTGGAGTTCCGGGAGGAGGTTGCGGCACCATGCGGAGTTCATACACGTTATCTATCGCTATGAGCGCCGGTGTTTGACTTTCCTGAGTCTCCTGGTAACGGACCGTCTTCCTCTGGCCGTCATTTCCCGGCCTCCTCTCTATAGGAGATAAGAGAGATTAGAGTGATGGCTGGAACCAGATGAGACCGGACCGAGGAGCGGGGACATTATACAGCGCGGCACATATAACGACGAGAGGACGTGTCCACACACAACAATCTCAGATCATCGCTGTGACGGAGCGCCTGGGACCCCGACTGGGGACCTCCGTCAGAAATCCGCTTCCTCTCCGCTGGAACCCGAATCCCAAACCTGCCTAATTATTGGACAGAACCAGAACACTGAACCCCCCAATCATCAGACAACACCAATGTTGAGGTGGAAACCAAGATCTGCTTTATAGAAGGAAGCGCGCTGAGTTTATACCTGACAGGATCAGATTAGAGTTCAGTGTGGCCCCTCCCCCAGACAGCCGGGGGCCTATACTGAACACGGGGTCACATACATGTCATGTCGGGGGACACACGCCGTACATCCCTCCACACATGTCCTAGGAGAATGGTTCCATGTAACCCCAAGAGGTCTGAGGGGGTCTCCATAGTTCTGGGTCCATAGTCCGTAGGAAGGAGGCTCCTCCCCCAGCAATGTGACTCATTCTGGAAATAAAGCCAAAGGACGGAAATGTCTCCGATAACGAGGAGCGTTCTGCGTCTTCTCCCAACATCTGCGCAGCGCGAGTCTCTCCGACGCCACACTGATCAGAAAGATGGAAGCTGTGTCAGAGCGCAACACAATATGGCCAAATGTGTGTGACCCCTCCCATGATGGAGGTCAGGGGTCTCCAATGATGGAGGTCAGGGGTCTCCAGTGATGGGGGAGGGGGCCTCCCGT
>NW_017313505.1:1139-1834 GCF_000935625.1 Nanorana parkeri
GTGATGGAGGTCAGGGGTCTCCAGTGATGGAGGTCAGGGGTCTCCAGTGATGGAGGTCAGGGGTCTCCAGTGATGGGGGTCAGGGTTCTCCAGTGATGGAGGTCAGGGGTCTCCAGTGATGGGGTCAGGGGTCTTCTGTGATGGAGGTCAGGGGTCTCCAGGGATGGAGGTCAGGGGTCTCCAGTGATGGGGTCAGGGTTCTCCAGTGATAGAGGTCAGGGGTCTTCTGTGATGGAGGTCAGGGGTCTCCAGGGATGGAGGTCAGGGGTCTCCAGTGATGGGGTCAGGGTTCTCCTCCATCATACAAAGACATTGTAGACAATTGTCCTCCTCCAGCCTTGTGGTCACAGTTTGGTGAAGACCCTTTTCTGTCCCCCCCATGACTGTCCCCCGTGTACAAAGCTCCATACAGACATGGGGGGACCTGCACAGAGCCCCGACCTCATCCCTACTGATCACTGACTGTGAGCCCGGGTCTCCTCATCCACCATCACCACCTGACCTCATCCCTACTGATCACTGACTGTGAGCCCGGGTCTCCTCATCCACCATCACCACCTGACCTCATCCCTACTGATCACCTTAGGGGAACCGGACTCACAGTCAGTGTTCCAACATCAGCACCTGACCTCACAAATGGGAACAATTCGCTGTTCATCCTCCCAGTCACTCCAGTATCTTCCTCCCAGTCACTC
>NW_017313506.1:0-1832 GCF_000935625.1 Nanorana parkeri
GACGGCAACCCGCAGATGTAGCAGTGCCGTCCGTCCGTTTAACTATTGGTCTTTGCAAACAACATGCTTTCAAGACATGAAAGATAACATGTAAAAAGGAGTCAAACGCTCCACCTGCTGGCTAATGTGCTATACTACATGTTTACCTGACTATAAAAATGAAAATAAATCTATATTTTTCTTTTAGTTCTGAACATCAAAAATAAAGAAAATATAAACAAAACTACTACATTCAATTTAAATTGGGCATTTTCTCTGCATCCCTATCTTTTACCTTTTCCTTAGGAAACCACAGTAGCATTTTAATAAACAGTTACTAAAAGTCTTTTATGTGGACACAATGTCAGACATATATTCTTTCAGGTGATCTTGGGTTTACTGTAATTAACTTTTTTTTATAGTGTGTATTAAGTAATTGAATGGCTGCTTTCCAGCTCTATACATGACTCTATGACTGTATTTCAGAGGAACAGTAAACTGAAATGATGACAGCAGCTTGTGATTTAGCCTGAAATCATTTCTCTTGTTAATATAAAGCGTTTGCTACCCCCTTACTGTTTGTCATGTAAGATCTCTCTGAAGCTAGACTTCCTGTTTTATGTCATTGTCAAAACAGTGCCTAGAGCCAACAGACTTTAATAAATTGTACTATTATCAGCATGTTTAGGCAAATAATGTATTCTGAACAGAAACAACTCTTCAAAAATTGTTTTTACTTCTTACGATGTATTACATTTTATTAAACATTGTTTAAGAGCACAACACTTACAGTGCATCTGCAGTATCATAAATTAAGGTATATGTTATAACAAAAGGCTAACTATATTGAAGTAAATGCTACAGCAAACAAAGTACAATATTTAAATGTACCCACTGTTATCAGCTTTCACAATATAGTTGTTTTCTTTACCTAGCCTGATTGTATACTTACTGGATATGGTGCAATAGTTATATTCGTCTAAAAAGCAGTGGCAGTCCTGACAATAAATACAAATGGGCAATCATATACGATACCTAGGCAACCACAAGTTGATGTTACTATATGCAGACAACAGATAGGCAATCATTGTAATGCAGAGGCAATAAACGGGCAATGTTTAGAATTTGTGGGCAGCAATCAATCAATCAATTTAGACAATAGGGGGGCAACAAATGGGAAAACATGCAAATATGTGGCCAATCATGACAAGAAATCAAAAACTACTCCAGCACTAATATAGCACCTCTCTAGTATGTACAGTAAATGGCAGAAAATAATTACTCCCCCGACCTCTTGGCAAAAAAATGTCTGGGATATCCACATCACCTCACCCCAGAACACCTTA
The DNA here is from genome assembly GCF_000935625.1 of Nanorana parkeri. Classification (NCBI taxonomy): domain Eukaryota; kingdom Metazoa; phylum Chordata; class Amphibia; order Anura; family Dicroglossidae; genus Nanorana; species Nanorana parkeri. The sequence goes on from NW_017313506.1 coordinate 1,326, forward strand.
AGGCTATCACAAGCCCAAAATACATGTAATATGTCACCCACAGCTTGGCCACATCTCCAGCATAGATCAGAAGTAAGATCTGTTGTGTCCTATACTAACAGGTAAGGATATTCAATCAAATTTCCTGGCACTTTGTGGAAATTGATGTCTTTTGGGCATAGTAGAAATTATATCCCTCTGCTCCAGGGTGAGGTGAATCTAGAGATCCTGTTCTCAACTCTCAAGGTAAGACAGGACAAAGTCCCCAGGAGGTGAGTTCAACATGTCAGAAAGAGGGCATTGGGCTGTCGGAAAGAGGGCTTTGTGTTCCTGGAGAACTGGGCTGACTTCTCAGTCAGTTATTGGCTCTACAGCAGAGATGGGCTGCACCTAAATGGGGAAGGTGCAGCACTTTTGGGAGCAAAAAAATGGTTAGAAGATTGGAGGAGCTTTTAAACTAAAACATGGGGGAGGGAATAAAAATGGTTATAATAAACAGAGAGCAAGTAACTACAGGAGCAATTGATA
>NW_017313507.1:0-1832 GCF_000935625.1 Nanorana parkeri
CTCGAACTAGTAGACGGCCCGAACTCTGTTGTTTGTTTGATCCTGTGCCAGGTGCAACAAAGCAGCCTCAAAACATTACCAAGCCTCTTCAATTTCTCAGTAGGTACGGTGTTCTTTCCATTTGAACGTTTTATTTTGTGAACATAGAGCTGATTTGCAAAAAAGCTCTAGTTTTGTCATTCTTAAGACCTTTTCCCAGAAGCATTGTGTATTATCTACATGCATTGTAGCAAATTACAATCTGTTTTTCATATGTTTTTCTTTCAACAGAATCCTCCTAGGTGTTTGAGTCCACTGTTGCTCCAAAAAGTGACAGATGGTGTAATAATCAGACACTGGTGTACCTTGACCTTGTGTTCAGCTTATATCGCTCTAAAAGTTTTCCTTTGCTTTTTGTTTGCCATTTATGTGGCCATGTCCTGTGAGGCTGGCTAAACTCCCATGGACTTTAAACTTTGCAACTGTAGTAAAAGGCACATCACACTGCTTGGGGATGGTCGTATTGCCTTTACTTTTTGACATGCTAATCTATAACTTGCTTTCTGATCTTCTTAGACAACTCTCTGATCTGTGTTTATTGTGGTGCACATAATGATACCAAACAGATGATGACTACTCTTCTTCATTTAAATAGGCTTAGTGACTGATTACAAAATTGAAGTGTGATTTATAAATAAAGACAATCGTATGAAATAAAACTATGATCTAATTATTTATTATCTTTTCTTCGGTTACAAACAAATATGTATGTAGCATAAGCAAAGGTGTATCTCTCTTCACACTTTCTTTTCTCTGACATAACAAAAACAAGCAGGTATGAGACAACTGTGTTTAATTTCCTCACTTTCCAGGAGGACTGGAGCATTGTTTCAATGGGCCGTAATGGTGCTCTCAAATGTTTCCACATCTGTATGTTTTTAAATATTTTGTTTGGGGGGGGTGTTTAAGCAAATTCCTTACAATTGTGTGTGTGTGGTTCTTACAATGCATGAAGCGAGGCATCTAAGCAGACTTATTCAGCAGCATAGAATGCCTCAAGGAATTTCCATCATTCTTTATTTGGTCCCGGTGCACACCGCTATACAAACACTTAGATCCTTAATGAAAAGGACAGACCCTGCAGGGCATGCACTGCCTAAAATGTTGTTCATTGTTGACTGATTGAAACCACAAACCAGCAACCTTTCTCATGCAGTTTGCGTACTTTCTCAAGGCATTGCTTGGATAGATAGATTTGATGGCAGAGAGTCTGTTGTTTAATTATTTAGGCAACATGGCATAACAGGCAGTGGTGACAGTTTTAGGCAACCTTACCATTTGTCAATACAAGTTGGGAAGAAACTTTGCCCAGGATGTGTGTTATATAAGGCTGAAACCTCCCTATTGTGTCTGGTCATCCAGTGATAAAATCATGGCTGCAGTTAGCTGCAGAGACATGGGCTTTGTAGCATGTGGCAAGTACAATGACATTTTGTCTGCCTGTAAAATAGAAATACAGCACAGGGTCCCTTTGCAGAATTTAGGTTTATGAAAAAGGCACTGAAAATGTGCTCTAAACCAATACAGCCTGTGAATGAATTACTTATTATCAAAAGAAAAAAGAATCCCACAGAAATTCTTTTGCACAAGGAACAGTCCACATTCTGTTGCTGCCACTTAACAGCGGGCAATAAATTTTATTCTGCAGAGGTATCAATTAAGAAAACAGCAAAACATAATTCAGATTTCAATTCAGAATTCAAAAGGCAAATTCATATTTTCACAGAAACCTTGGCTAAAGAATTGGCTGGTTTATACTTGTGATCATTGAGCTTTAATAATGACCAGAAAAG
>NW_017313508.1:0-1823 GCF_000935625.1 Nanorana parkeri
ATTGAGATTAGACCCCACCTTCATTGAGATTAGATCCCACCTTCACTCAGATCAGACCCCGCCTTCTCTTAGATCAGATCGTGCCTTAGCTTAGTTCAGGACCTGTCTTTGCTTAGATCTGACCCTGTTTAGTAATACTGCAAAGTGACTGTACTCTACCAGATTGGTCAGATCAAATCAAAACCACTTGTCCCCCTCCATGGCTAACAGTTTTCTCAGCAGTCATTAGGCAGGGAAGCTAACCACATCCTCTTTTATACAGATATCATAAAGAGGGCACATTTACAAATTAGTGCGTGAAAAACAATAATCAAAATATGGAACAGCAAGCAAAGAAAAATTGGGGAAAGTCTCATAAAAAATTATTAAAACTACAAATGTACACTTACTGAGAATACAGTCTCTGCATCATCTGCAGCCATAAGCAGCCGTCTGTTTCGGCATTTTAACTCTACTACATTTCCTGTATCTGATTCACTATGCTTGTTGTGTTGCAAAACAATAAAAATATAATTAGCAGTTACATACAAAGTGACCTGACATTAGATCTCCCGCTCGTAGAATGGCACTCGTGTGATTTCACCAGCTGATACTTCCATATGAAATAAGCTTCGCCTCCATTTTACAAAACACAAAGCGGCTTCTTCTGGTGGATACTGGTTAAGGTGACCTGACATTAAACCGTCTATTCTGACACGCGAACACTTGACATCTCTCCGATCTGTGTACAACGCCAAACCTCTCTCCTCAGAAGGCTGCGATTACTTATCTGAAGATGGCACAGAGCAAGGCTTTAGTTCTCTCCATACAACCAACATGCTCGCTGCCAAAACAAAATGAAGCTGGCCAATCAATAGATCATCAGCATTACAAATATGGGACTTAAAGGGGGAAAAAAACATAAACCAGCACCACCCTCCCTCCGCCCAGGGTCCCCACTGCATTTATTTGTGGCAATGACCCTTGTCCGCCCCCCACATGGTTGGGGACTTGAAACATTTAATACACAACCCAGAAGTATAGCAACAAAATGGTTGCAATGGGGAGCGGTGGTTGGGATTGGATCTCTTCTAATCCTTCTTTCGCAACAGCAATTTACAAGGCGGGACAGGATGGCAACTGCGGGATGACAACTCCGGTGGTGATTGGATCTCTTCCAAGTCTTCTTTCTTCTGGGACAGCCACTTATGGGACGGGACAGGATGGCGGAATGACAACTCTGGTGGTGATTGGATTTCTTCTCTCTTCTGGGACAGTAGCTGACAGGACGGGAACTCCAGGAAGGCAACTCTGGCTGTGATTGGACCTCTTCAAAGTCTTCTTTCTTCCAGGACAGCCACTTATGGGGTGTCACGGGATGGCAAATTTGGGACGGCAACTTTGACAGTGATTAGATCTCTTCTTAGCCTTTTTTCTAGGACAGCAACTTACGGGACGGGACAAGATGGCAACTCCAGGATGGCAACTCTGGCAGTGATTGGATCTCTTCCAAGTCTTCTTTCTTCTCGTACAGCCACTTATGGGACGGGACAGGATGGCAACTTTGGGACAGCAACTCTGGCAGTGATTGGATAATTGGATCTCTTCTTAGTTTTTTTTTTCTAGGACAGCAACTTAAGGGAAGGGAAAGGATGGCAACTCCAGGACGGCAACTCTGGAGGTGATTGGGTCTTCTTTCTTCTGAGACAGCAGCGGGGATGGCAACTCCAGGACGGTGAAGCAACATACAACTAACTTTCCTGCTGCACTTATTTGTAATGATGACCCTTGCCCACCACCCACACTTGCTGGTATTATGGTCAGAGAACTTGACAACTTCACAG
>NW_017313509.1:0-1823 GCF_000935625.1 Nanorana parkeri
CTGCTGGGACACAGAGCAGCGCCCAGCAGGGAGGAGAGGAAGAATGGATGCACCGTTGTATTAGCCAGAAAATGGCACTTTCGGCATTATGCCAAAAGTGCCATTTTTGGCCGATATGTTTTGGCGGCCGATATATCGGTGCATCCCTAATATAAACTGCTGAGCTTGCAATCGGTTTGAAATCCTGCAGTCAGTGACTCAGCATTAAGGAGCTTTGCAATGTGACAACAACCAAGTTGCTCGGGACACCAGCTCCTATAATAGTTTTGTTTTTAACATCAGTTTTTCTACTTCATATGTATAACTATATTTTATTGCACATACATGTTATATGAAATACAAACAGTTCCATGCAATATTTTGTATTCCAGTGGCTCATCACAAATGTTTTAAAATTGTTATTCCTTATTTGAATTTTTATTGGTGTGGAGTAAATTATTTGTTAGTAAATTCTGATAGTTTTTACTTACAATCTGTACTACATTCTGTAGTACAGAGTCATGTCACTTTTATTTAGGGGTTACAACTTAGCCAATGGTTTAACGGCAGGCCGGTACAAAATTGGCTTGTGCTCAATGTCAAGTCTATGCAGGCAGTTACATGGCCAGTCTTGTTTTTAAGAAAAGGTGGCAACCCCACTTATATTAGATTTTTTTTTTGGCAATACAAATTGCAGAAATTGCACCTTCAGGTTCAACTAGAAGACAGAACCATTTGACGGAAGGGGAAGCTTCACTGTTCCCCACTACCTCTGTGTACTACAAGAAAGCTATGTCTAGAATGTGGCCAGACGTGCACGTTTATCATTATTGTGTATACACGCATGCACAACAGTCATTACTTGTCAGAGAGTAACAACAGTCATGAGCACAGCTACAGAAGGGAAGCGCAAACAGAGCGAGGAAGAACAGCAGGATGAGGAAGGGGATTTGTGTGGCATATGTTTTTTGCTGTCTTCTGTGGGATCTTTTAACCTATGGTAAGTTACAGTGTACATGAATGTAACATTGCAAAATTTTAAATATACTACAAATTATATTAAAATATATGCAGTTTTCACTCTGTTGACATAATTTATTTATTTAATGCAGGTGTCAATCACGGCTATTTCTTGAAGAGCCTGACTGCTCCCAATATGTCTAAACCTCACAGAAGCGAAAGAAGAAGCAGGAGTTAGAGGAGAAACTATGTAGAATTCCAAAAATAACTGGTTTTCTTCTACCTACAAGTGGATCTTCTACACAGGCTTCTGCGTGTGAATCTTCTGAAGAACATGCTAGTACATCTTCTCATGAAGTGATTCCTACTCAAAGTACATCTGAATATGGCTCTGAAGCTGATACAGTAAAGTATTCAGATAAACTTACAACACTGGAAACACCAGTGCCCATGTAGGTGGAGAAATAAGGCCTATTCGGAAATATTGGTTTGCTGCCTAGCTTCATTACTGTGGAAATTCAAGAGCCTATTGCTGAAGCAGTTGATATACTGCCACGATCTGTGGAAAAGTCAGGTTTCATGACTGACATTAGTTTGTGGCCCAGCCTCTGGAAAACCTCTGGAACAATTGCGAAATGAGGGGTTTGCTAAATCATTTAAAGACGGACGTTGCTGTACTATAGAGATTTTTTTCGTAACTGTCCCAATGGGGACAAGGTTGAGCGCAAGTGGCTTTGTTACTCAAACAACACAGGCCGAATCTACTGTTTTGACTGTAAATTGTTTAGTTCATCGCGAAATGCCTTTTCCAATGATGGCTTCAGCGACGGGAAACATGCCAGTTGTTGGGGAAATTTTATTAGGATGTGTTTTTAGTGTATTGT
>NW_017313510.1:0-1822 GCF_000935625.1 Nanorana parkeri
ATGTTCCGGAGGGCTTGGCAGCGAAAGGGTTAAAGATTTATCTCCTGAGTTTAGTGTCACTTTAATTTTCAAAAAAGGTTTAGTTTCACTTTAAAGACAGTGTTCATATGTTTGTAACAAACCAACCTGTGTACACAACAGACAGACTTTGTTGCAGCTGAATATAACATAATGTAATATGTAACAGAGCAAAATGGTAGGCATTGACATTTGAGTCTAAACTGAATTGCTTCAATTAATCCACACAAAAAACTGTTCCACATTTCTCTTATAATTTTCTTGATATTTCATTCCTTTCACAAAAAAGCTCAGGTTTAACATGTCATACGTCTAACAGATAAACAGCTCATAATATAAACGGGACAGCCCTGATTGGACACATAACTATTCCAACCCATCAATGCCTTTCCCAAGGATCTCTCTGTTCATTCTCTCATTAGTCTCTTACAAATAAGAGGAAACAGGGGATAATGCTTTTGAATGTCTGGGAATAGTTTAGGTAAGTGATGGAGGTGAAAACTGTACCATGTGCAAAGCATATAACAAATGTACAGCCTCTGACAAATGTTTAACAGAAAAAAAAAGTTGTAAATATAGTGCGTAGTGCAAATATATCGCTGGATGCCTTGCACCCAATAGCAGGCAGACGTTCTTCTTCACACCCTGCAATATGATACACGTGGATCCAAACTTGGCTCCTTTCCAGAATACATTCCTCTGAGCTTTGCAAATGGATTAAACATACCAAGTCAGTAACCATGACGCAAAAAGAGAAAAGACATTTGCAAATCCAAATGGGAATGGGTGGCTAATACATTTATTTTTAGCTGGCTTCGACTGTAGAAGATCGTTCACTCCAGGAAAGGCAGCATTATGTCCCAGTTCCTTCCACCGCATCCATTCTGAGCAGCCAGGAAGTTAAAATCAAATAATCCCATCCATATGGGATAAGGATTAGATCAATTGCTTTTCTAACACCTGTAGCTCTCAACCATTACAGCAAACAATAAATAAAACCAGCACTGGGCAAACTCAATAACTAATGTATTTCACTATTAAATTAGGGTTAATGACACTGGTATTATCTACATCTGTTTAAATATAATGTTGCAATAAAATAACTTGTTATTTGCAATGAAGAGGGGACGTGTGAGGTAATAAATCATTACAATATTGTAATGGAAATTAAATGAAAATTAAATCACCCATATATGGGTTGATAATTGCCAAAAATGTATTTTAGATCTAATTTGCAGATCAGACTTTGTATACTGAGCAGATGGATGCATATTCTGTCCTGTAGCCAGTTGACTAAAAAATAACTGAGGTTGAAAACTTAATTGTGCAAGGTTCACATTGGCTATAGTGTGTGGTCACAGTGGCTTGCAAAATCTTATGGCGTGGGTGGCCTATGTCCACATCCAAATAACTGACCATATGTACAGTATGTTAACATTAGGCACATGGTAAATATTTAAAAATAATAACAATGATAAAAAACAAACTTTTAACCAACCTTTGCACCTTAAGATCAATTTCTAAATGGTGCTTGGTGTTACCAGGGGACTAAGGACAACTAGGTTTTAGTGTCAATATAAAACTACATACAGTATAGCTGTTTCTAACTGTCAGCATGGGGGTATCTGTTCTGCACAAAATAGATACATCACAATCCTGTGCAATGCACTGTAATACAACCAGACAGACAAAGGATACATTACATCTGTTTCTTATGGTTACCAGCCATAGAATGACGTGAATCTCATACATTTTATAAAGACTTAGGAGTCTATTCACAAAGCTGCCGAGGGCAGCCGAGTGA